>NC_048229.1:7248040-7264538 GCF_002007445.2 Ailuropoda melanoleuca
AAAAAAAAAAATCTTAAAAAAGGTTCCTGAGGCCCAGAGAGGTGAACAAACTAGTTCAAGGTCACACAATTAATAAGCAACAGAGCAGGGCAAGAGCACAAGTGCGTCTAGTTTCAGAGTTGACCTGGTTCCCCGTTAGCCTGGGAGTCAGCAGACTTATGATCTGGTCTTCCTTCTCAGCCATATGACTTTGGGAGAATTTTGTGCTCATTTAACAAACTTCCCTAAGGGCCCACTTGGCAGTGCGGAAGGTCATAGGGAAGCTATAAGGCAGATTCCCTCTGTCCTGAATGCATGTCCAGCCAGGTAGCAGCCAGGATGGGGAGCCCAATATAGGAACCTGGGAAGGACCCTGGGGTCAGTGGCTTGGACTGGCCTGAAAGTATTTCCCATCCTTGGTTTGTAGTAAGAATCACCCATGACCCAGGAGCACCTGGGTGGCTCAGTATCCGACTACTGATTTTGGCTCAGGTCATGGGACTGAGTCCCACATTGAGTCCCTCGTTGGGCTCTGGGCTCAGTGGGGATTCTCTCCTACTCCTTCTCCCTCTGCTCTCCTTGCTCGCTCGCTCTCTCCCTCTAAAATAAATGAATAAATCTTAAAAAAAAAAAAAAAAAAAGGATCACCCATGACCCAAAATTCATGGGTAGCCCTAGGTGTTTCTTAGACTCGGGCCAGTCTGAGAAAAAATAACCTGAAGCTGTTTAATAGTGTAATGTGGCTTGGGCCTCAGATGACCCACCTGTAAAATGGGTACAGAGCAGGGAGAAGGTGGCAGTGAAGCAGGCTGGATGGGAGGCAGAGGGTGGGTGGGGTCTGGGAAACTGGACAGTCCAGCCAGTTAAAGCCAGAGGAGAATGGCCCGGTGGGCCCATTTTCCTGTTTTTCTAAAGAAGAAAGCAATTCAAATAGTCTTGTGCAATTTTCCCATTTTCGTAACACAGGTGGGTCAAACTAAACATGCTCCTGAGTCTGCTGCAGCCTGTGGCCTGCCAGTTTGGGTCCCTGGTACCAGCTAGGAGGTCCTAGAGAGGAGAGGCTGTGCCTTGGCAGCTGGGCTGCCCAGCCCAGGGCCTGGCCCAACTCAGGGACTTCATGAAGGAAGCAGGTCATGGCCCTTTGTGAGGCGCCCCTGAGTTCTATGACTTTTGGGTTTACCCCTACAGCTGCCACAAAGACAGACAAAAGTGGATTGCGGGGGGGTTGGTTTCTGAATCCCGAGTGTCTCGGTTGTGGGCAAGAGACTGTGTGCTTCACTGTCCCTCAGGTCCCAGAGAACACCTGTCAGCAGGTTTTGTGGGTTGCCTGCTTTCCTTCCATGATTGGATCTGTCCCTTGTCGCTTGGCCTGAATCACCTCTGTTATTGCCTTCATGTTGTTGATGACTCTGGCCTGGAAGCAAGAGGCAGATGCTAGCCTCCCCAGCCCAGTCCCAGCCCGGGACACCTGCTCACTCATGCTTCCTGGGGCGCAGCCAAGGAGACACCGTCAGGAGGGTGGGGATGGATGAAGCCCATGAACACTATTGTTTCCCCTCCCTGGTTCTTCCTGAGGGAAGTGTTAAAGTCATAGAGCAGATCTGAGGAAGGGTAAGGGGAGGAACTTGGCAGTGAGTAATCCATTTGAGGCTGCCTGACCCACCTGTGAGGCCCTGGCTTGAGGACTAGAGGAGAGTGGGTAGAAGCTTCTAGAACCCCTTGAAATGCCGGGGGGGTATAGATTCTCTGCCACTCCACTTGAAACAGAACCTCTTTTCTGTTTCCCTTTTTGCTCCCCAGCAGCATAACAGGTGTAAGTCAGGTGTGTCTGTGTTTTCACTTGATAGGACAGAAGGGAGAGTCCAGGGCTGATAAATGCAGGTTACGTGGGCACCACTCTTTGCAAAGCCTTGAAGATGGATGAGACAACCACAGATACCAGTGGCAGTTGCTTACACCTTACATGGACTGAGTTCTTGCTCACCAGGTTCCCCGCAAGGGAGTAGTGATCACCCTCATTTCACACAGGCAGATGGAGGCCAGGAGAGGGGGTGGTCAAGTGCCCCCTATCGCATGGTGAGTCGGCCATGGGACAGTTTCCAGCCCAGGCCCAAGGGGCTGGGGCTTTCTGTAGGGCCCTGTGTGGGCATGTGAGGAGCATAGGAACGGGACCCAGGAATCTTTGCCTCATTCAGGCTTCACCCCACCATGTGCGTCTGCTTGACCCTGGCAGTCCTGGGTCCCAGTTCAGGAAATGTTGCTTAAGTCATGTCGATGTTGGTAACAGGAACGGTAATAGCTCAGCAAAAATAGAAAAACGTACGGCCGAGAAAATTGGCTGGCACGCAGCTGAGATGGAGGCCAAAGCAGGTGTGGAAGCCAAGGCGGCAGCCGTACTTGTCCTGCACGGAAATGTGAAGGTGGCAGGAAGGCGCCCAGGTGACTGGACAAGAGCACACCCGCCAGGCAGAGCCAGAGGTGTGGGGAGCTGACGGCAGGACCAACTTACACAGAGCCTTCCTTCCCGTGCTCTGGGCTGGTGCTTTTCCCCACCCTCCCCCAGGACCATTCTCCCCCAGGACCACCAGCTCATCCCACTCCCTGCCCAACAGGGCAGGACCAGCGCCCCGAGTGTCCCACAGAGGGCAGCAGTGGCCTCGCACCTATGCACCTGGCAGCCACGGCCACCTGTGACTGCTTGTGACCCCAGGGCTGGCATGTTTTGGTGTGTGGGGTGGGGGCTCTGTAATTGTCCTCCAAGCAAACAAATTATGCACACAGGTTGGAGAAGAGGGGTCAGAGAAGATATGGACACCGGGGCTCGGGATCTTGGGGTTTGGGTGGCCCCGTCTGTCCCCTTTCTCCTCTGCTGATTCTGTCTTTCACCGTGAGTCTCTCTGCCTCTGTCTGTCCTGTCTTACCTCTGCCTCTCTTGTTTCCCTCTGCGTGTCTCTCTTTGCCTCCCTGGCATGTTCCTGGGACCTGCAGGCCTGGTCACTGAGCCTGTGCAGCCATGCAGTGTGGGGGGTCAGAGCGGAGGTGCGGTGACTCCATTCAGCACCTGACTTGCCTTCTCTCAGCCTTGGTTTCAGCATCCGTAAATGGGAGTGGATTATAATGCTGCCTGTCCCCCAGCTCCGTGCTGTTACTGTAGGAGGGAGCGCATGTGGGTCTGTTGAGCCCTGGAAACATGTGTTAGTCACTTGGCAAAGGAATTGGGTGGCTTGGTTAGTCTAGCCTTCATGGACCAAGCGAGGCCGATGTGCTGGGTTCCAGTCCTTATAGGTGACTTCGCTGTCCTGTGCCTCAGGCAGGAAAATGTCTGGGTTTTGCAGTTCTAGCAGTTTCACTCCTTAGTTGTGGCCCCAAGCAATCCTTTGTGACTCCTCCTGAGACGGGTGGCCTCTGGGATGCAGGGGACGAGGCTCAGGGACGGATGAGCAGGTGACTGAGAGATGTCCGGCTCCCTGGCCAGCTCGGGAGGGGGACAGGGCCTGCTTCTGCTGCTGCTGCGGCCGGGCCTGTAACAACACGAGGAAGCCTTTGTCGAGGGCCTCCAGCTGCCCACCACTGGCTCGAGCCACCCAAGGGTCAGAGGCTGCAGTAGTCCGTCTGGGGCTGTGTGTCTGAGTCCTGTCGGCCAGTCTGGAACCTTACCTTCTGCATCGGGCAGCCCAGGCATCCTCAATTCTGGCCCTGGGTGCTCACCGGGGTCTCCTGGGCCCTTCTGCGTGCTTTCATCCATGACCCTCCCAGTGGTCCAGGAGCCACGGCTGACCCTCCCTGTGGCCTCCCCACCCCAGGTTGGATCCATGCAGTCTACACCCCGGTAGACTCCCTGGTATTTGGCGGAAACATCCTGCACAGCTTTAACGTGCCCATGCAGCTGCGGATCTACGAGATCGAGGACAGAACACGGGTAAGGTGGCTTCCTTCTCTCCTCATGGGATTGCCCGGCCCCTGAGCTCTGCCTGGCACTCGCGGTGTGTGGGACGAGTCGTTCCAAAGTCCTCCGTGGTCCCCCCTCCCTCCTGTTCCCTGCCTCCAGTGGGGCTTTGATCCTTGCGGAGGGCTGTCTGCAAGAGCTCACCCAGACAGAGCCCCTGGAGTTTCTGTTCATTTCCGGGCCCGTGGCAGCCAAAACCCCCTCGTCGAAGAGGAAGTAGCTATTGAGAAAGCGCTGGAAGATACCAGGAGCGCTGCCTCTTTCTTCTTATGTGTAGAGAGGGATGCACGGGAGTTGGGGGGGATTTTGTGGTTGTTATTGTTGTGGTTTGGAGTGGGGGCTGGGTCCTTGGAAGGATCAGCTCTTGGCCACGTGTCTCCTCTGCCCAGGGACCCCAAATGTGAGGTCGCCCTGAGGAAGCCAGTATCTGTGAGTCCCTCAGTATTGTCTCTGAGCTCTGTCTCAGTGTCTGCTTGCAGGTAGGGGTGGGAATGGGGGGCTTTCCTCTTGACTGTGACAGTAACAGCTTCTCAGACATAGGGTCTCCCCCATCCCCACACCCCAGGACTGGGGCCCGAGGGTTAGACACCTGACGTGTGCCCTCTGCTCTGCTCTACTCCACGACCTTCCTCTGGAGAGCACTGGCTGCTTGCGTCTGACCCTCTTTCCCATTGTGCAGCTTGACCAAGTGTCCCAGGGCAGTGGAGAGACAGGTCTAAGGGTGGGAAACTGGGGCCAAGAGGGCCCCTTCTGTCTTCTTTTTTCTTACAGTTGTTCAAACATTCATCTCTTTTTCCTATTGAGCTATAATCTGCGTACCATCCAAGCGACCAGTTACGGTGCACGACTCAGTGGCATTTAGTGTTTTCATAGTGTTGTGCACTCCAATTCAAGGACATTTTCATCACCCCAGAAAGAAACCCCCTACTCATTAGCGGTCACCTTCCATAAACCCCGCTCCCCACCCCAAGCCTGTGGCAACCAATGATCACTCTCTGATTCTGTGGATTTGCCTGTTATCGGAACGTTTCATAGCAATGTAATGCTCTAGCGGTGCCCTTTTGTGATTAGCTTCTGTCACTTCTCATGGTGTCTTCGGGGCTCACCCACGGTATAGCAGATGTCATTGCTTCATTCCTTTTTATGGCTGAGTCATATTCCATTGTATGGACAGACCACACCACATCTTCTTGGGTTTTGCGTCAGAAGTGACTTTTTTGCCCCAGAGAGGTATTGTCATGCCGGGACTCTGCAGAAACATCCCATCGAGGCAGATGCCCTGGGCCCAGGGTCCTCGCCTTTCTTGGTCTTGTTTCTAGGCCCTGATTTGCACAGAATCACATACATGAACCAAAAGTCTTCGCTACTGTGTGTGTATCTGACTTCTCCAACAGTCCCGACGTTGAGGGACCTTGTCCAGGGGATTCCTGGGAACAACTTTGAGTTATATTCAGCGGTCAGGTGTGCTTCAGGGAGCAACTGTGCATCTTCAGAATGATGGGTTTGCTGCTGGGATGCCCGGATCTGTAGAGACTGGGTCTTGTTTTGTGGATTTTCACGCCTCTTTTCTCTGTTGCCCGCCTACTGTCCCTTTCCCGGTCAGCCCTGGTCTGGTGGAAGCCACCCCATGCTCTGCTGGAGAAAGGCACCTGTGGGTGTGAGCGGTCATCTCATAGTCTGGGTCAAGTGCTGTCTGGGGCTCCGGCCAACTGTTTTTTGGCCAGCCCTGAAGAATGGGCCAGTTTGCGTGCGAGCAGACTAGGGAGGTGTGGGATAAAAAAGGAGAAATCTAGAAAAAGTGAGGCCCACGACTTTCCAGCCAATTCCTGAAAGCCGGAATGAGGCTGGGATTTCTAAAGGCTTTGGCAACTTCCTTGGCAGCTGTCCCCCTCCCCCAGGGAATCCGGATTGTACATCTCAGTGGATTTGGACCCCATCCTTCCATCAGGAGTCCAGCTCCCCTCCGCTGCTCGGTGGGAGGCGGGAGGGAGGGTAATAGCGTGGAACCCTCCGCGTCACAGTGAGCACCTGGGGAATCTGAGGCCCACGTTGAGATGAGCGCGGCAGGGTCCCCTCCCCCAAGGCCCACTGTCCCTGTCGTCTGAGTGGGCGCCCCATCTGGTTTCCCTGAAGCAGGTTGATGGGGGGGGGCTGGTGGGCAGCCTGGGCGGGAAGCAGCGGCAGGCTGTTTAATCTGCTTTGATTTCTGGTCTTTGGAGAGGGCTTGGCTACAAGGCCCAATTGTTTATGTCTTAGGAGCCAAGGCAGACAAAAGATGCTGGGGAGAGAGCACTGGAAGCCAGATAAAATGCCAGGGCTCCTTGTCAGCTCGCTACAGCTTAATTCCTTACATCCCTGCGAGCTTTCTTAAGAAGGTTATGGCCATTTAAAAATAGTTTTTCAAGAGTCCCTAAAACAGGGCTTTGCTTGGAAACCAAAGGCAGGGGGTGGGACAGGAAACTGTCAGTCTTTAAACCCCGTGGTGTGGATTTGTCTTAGAAAAAGAATTTGCCTTTGTGGCCCAAGGTGGGGAACTCCCCTCCCTTCCAGACCAGGGGAACCCCAACGGTCTCCTATGTTTAGGAAGCCGTGTCTTGCTCGCTAGGATTTTAATTTTGGGGGGCTCAGATGGTAGGGGTCTTCACCCTGCTGCCGCTGAGGCCCTGCCCTGCCAGGGCCTGGTGGTTTCCAATGTGTAGAAAGCCACGTATGTCCCACCCCTGTGCAGAGTAAATCTTCTCATGGTAAAGATGCAAGGCGGGGAGGAACTATACCAAGGACCGGATGTGTTGCATGTTTATTATGTGAAGATAACGTCTCAACAACTATCACTACATATTTTTAACTCCAGTTAGTTTGATAAGGGACAGGGATGGTCCAGTTGATCATTCATTAAACTGCCGTCTCTCTTATGTTTATCTTTTTTTTTTTTTTTCCCTAATGGCTCTAGTGAAGGCAGCTTTCTCAGGAAAGGTAACGCCGCACGCTCCATCCCCTTTCAGCCAGTGAATCTATTTGGAAATTGCAAATAATTTTCCCTTCCTCTCCTCTTTTCCTCTACCATTGGATTTTTTTTTCCCATTGACTTTTTTTTTTTTCCAGGAGAAAAACAAATTTTAAGACACTTCCACCCACCCTCATATTTTAGTTTTTCAAGTCCCTTGAGACCTGGGAGTTTTAGATGCACCAAAACACCTTTGGTTTTGATCTCCTGAGGTCACTCAGCTGTAAGAGGAAGGGCCAAGGCCAAGTGCTACTTGCGTGGGCCTTTGGGAACTCAAAGCTACTACCCCTTGAGATCCACTGATAGACTGATTACACCCCCAGGCTGGGAGCGCTGCATGCTTTCTGACTGCCTTGCCTTTTCGGTGAACAACTCAATTTGGTGAGGCTCCGAATTTGTCAACAAATAATGTTGAGCAATCGTGTGTTTAATGTTCCCAGGCATGTGGCTGAAACCTTTTGAAGGCGAAGGGTGGAAGGCGACAACCCGTTTGTAAGTCAATTCTTTGCAAATTTTGTTTCCTGCCGTGCTCTCTTGGAAAAAAAAAATAAAAATAAAATGAAAAAATTCGAATTCCTTCATCAGCATTTGTTTTCACCCAGCTGGTTTCCCTTGGGTTCAGCAACAATGAGGGGAGACTTCTCTTCCTCTCCTGATATACAGCCAAAAAATATATTTTTTTCCTGATCTAGAAAGATTCTCAGGTGCCATGGTGCCCTTCAATGCAGAGCGGCTTGCACGGTTTCCCAAAATTTGAAAGGTCAAAAGCAGCTTCAGAGTCTTACCAGTCGAATCTGAAGTCAGATGGGAGTGAGGGCCCGAGAAGAGGCGGCCTGCCTGTCCGCAGCCTGCTCCATAGGTATTGGCAATTGGTTTCAAAGTCGCTTGGTCCTTGCTCTGGAGCGCCGGTAGGGCTGAGGCTCCTGGACCCCTCTTCACAGGAGGTCAGGGTTTGTCTCAGTCTGAAGTGCCCCTCTCCTTTTTAAACTCGGAAGGGCACTGATCCAGTGACAGTGAAAAGGATTACTACTATCCCAGCATTCAAAGCAGGGTTCTCAGGAAAGTAGCTGGAGCCAAGGAAACCGCTAGATGTTCCCAACTCCATGCATCCCCCAGAGGAGCTCAAAAGCATGCGGCGGCCAGGATCTCATTCCAGCACATACCATCCACCAGACGTGGGGAGGTCAAATGGACCCAATAAGCAGATGGGAGAAGTGAAACCCAAGTGCCTCATGGTTGAACACTGAGTCAGTGGGGCCTGGGGTAGCCAGGGGACTGAGCTGGGACTCTCAGAGAGGGCAGAGTTAGGGCCTTCTCCAGGTGGGCACTGTGAGAGAGGCAGGAAAGTGGTATTTTAGGGCAAATGAAGGAAAAGTGGTATTTTAGGGCAAATGGAGGACCGAGGTCTGCTTGTCTTTGCCTTCATCCCACACGTAGAATGTTGCCTGTAGACTGTTGCAGAGAAAGGTGGGAGAGTGTCCTTGCTTAACATTCAACTCCCTGGGTTTCTGGAAGATAGAAGAGGTGAAGAGGGGTCTCTGGCACCTGCAGAGGTCTCTGGAGGCAGACACACCTTTGGCGAGAGGACAAGAGAGCAGGTCCGGAGTGAGTGTGGACCTGTGCAGATCTACGCGCAGCCTTGGAAAAGAGGGCTCAGTCCCTGGGGGAGACAGGGACCACCCACTCACTGCCCTCATTCCTCAGTTACCCGCTCAGGATGAAGTTTCCGGAAGGTTCATCTGTGCAGGGCCGTCAGTGGAATTGCTTCCTTGCCATCTTTCTCTGCCATCTCGTCCATACAGACCCCGCGCTTCCACCCATCAGAATCCTCCTGGAGCCCAGGCCTTTTCACAGTTCTGATAGACAAGCTATCTGCACCTACAGTTCCTCCCCTATAAGAAATGGCCCAAAGGGGAGCCCCATCTGGACTGCTGCTCCAGACCCGGGCGTGTGTCTCCTGGTGTTAGAGCATCCCGGGTCACCCTGGGGACGTGGGTCCGAGGGAATCCTCTGGGAATACAGACTGCGCAGTGCCAGGTGGTTGTCAGGGAGGAGCAGGAGGTGGGACCCTCTGAGGCCCCGCCCCTGGAGGTAGGAGAGGCCACACCCCCTCCCTCCTCATTGGTCCACCCGGTGTTGCCTCCCTCCCAGAGTGCAGGAGATGCTTGATAGCCCGTCTGCAAATGGGTAAGGTTTGGGGGTCGTTTTCTGTCTTTCAAGGGGCAGGGAGGGATAGCAGAGTGTGTGCAAGAATTTTTGAGAACGAGGAGGAGCCTGTGTTTGTTGTAGCTGGAATCAGGCTCACATCCGCAGGTACCCGCACCCTCCGTCAGCAGGTCAGGGGACAACTCTGTTTCTCTGCATCTCACAGAAGCACAAAGCGGACCCCATCCGCCTTCCCCTGGCGGCCTGCAGCTCAGGGAGCTTTGAAATGATGCTCTCACATAGACCTCTTTCTCCCCTCTTCCTCCTCATTTGTGCATGCTACTGGTATCTTGCCCCTTCCAGCGCCTCTCTCCTGCCTTCCAGCCCGCCTCCCCCATTTTTCCCTCACACCATTTGTGCTCTTGTTAAGATGGTGAAAATAACTCCCATCTGCAGAAACCCCCTCCCCCCAGTTTTCTCCCTTGGTTCTCCTTTGCCCTCCAGAAACTGACTTCCACCCCTGGGTCTTTGCTTTCAGGTGCAGCCCAAATTTCGTTACCCCTTCTACTATGAGATGTGCTGGTATGTCTTGGAAAGATATGTGTACTGTGTGACCCAGCGGTCCTACCTCACTCAGGAATACCAGAGAGAATCAATGCTTATTGGTGAGTGAAATGTGGGCCCGGCCGCCTCCCCTGCTCAGCTGGGCAGGAAGAATGTTTTCAGTGCGGCCCTTGAGAGTACCTGGGTTTCTGGAATTCTTTTGAAACAAAGTGTGGGGCAGATTCCTAGAGACCCCTTAGGAGGGGAAGCCATCCTTGTCAACTTCCCATCTGGAATACAGAGTCTAAGAAAATGAAACTTTGACCCTGACAGAGTCACCTTGGTGGCCTCCAGGTCTCGCCGAGGAACCGGTCCCAGGCGTGGTTGCTGAAACAGGGTCCCCTACGGAGCAGAGAATCCTGGTGGTTTTATTCCTCCGTGGCCGCCCGCTGGTCCCCCCCATCCACAGCCCTCCCCTGCACCCACGGGTTGGGGTTTGTCTATATAGGGGCAGGCCCTTGAGGTGCAGCCAGTCCCCAAAATCTGAGGCCAGCTTTGAGCCAGCGGGAGGGGTGACCAGGGCTGGAGACACAGCTTTGGCAGAGCAGTGGGTGGTTCTGACAGAGGCAGGAGAGAGCGTTTAGAGCCGCAGCCGCGGAACCCTGCCTTACTGCCTTTACTTAAAGGGACATCACCCCCCAAATGGCTCAGTCCTTGAATCTCCACTCCTAGGCGCCCGCCTGAGGTTGTCTCTAGGTGTGACAGTGAGCCCTGAGGAGCAATCTGGAAGAACACGGGTCTCCCCCTCTGCCTCTGAGCTGTTACTGCTGAGGGCTTTCCTGGATGCACAGTCTGCTGAGACAGACTCATTCGCTGCTTGTTTCTCATCACGGGATAGAAAAATACGATCGGTCTGTCTCCGTTAGGGTCTGCACGGTTTCTCCCGCAATCCCCAGGATTTTCAGATTCTTTTTTTTCCTCACCGTAAAAAGCCTTCTTCCTTCTTTCCCCTGACTGTCATCCTTGGTGACTTTTGGGAGTTTGAGACTGGGCATATGATGGAGAACACATGTGTCCGCTGAGGTCTTTATCGGGAAGTGCTTATTTCCCTCCTAGAAATTCAGTTTTGCCTGGGGAGTCTCTTGTGAGTCTCCTACATGTCAGATGATGCAATATTCAGGTGGTGAAAAGTCCTGAAACCCCATAACCTGCTCTCTGGAAGCTCCCAGCCTGGTAGGAAATGGGAAATTAGTCTGAAATAATGGGGCGACCCCTGTGGTTGTAGTAGCTTACACGTTCCTGTGGGGACCAGAGGCTTGATTTTGTGGCAGTCCTCAGGATCAGGAAACGGAGAGTCACTTCTCTCATTCGGATATTTAGGGCTGTAGAAGAATGTTCCCGATTCCGTTCGCAGGCGCAAAAAGAAAGCTTGAGGCAGCATTTGGGTCATTGAAATTTCTTGCCTCTGTTTCCCCCCGCCTCACTGCTCCTCCTGCCAAGATAAAGAGGAGACATCAGGGAGAGGCCTCGTGTATCAAATGCTAGCTGTGTGCCAGAGCCCGTGCTCAGTGATGCCTTAGCGGATCCTCACCGCAAGCGTTCAGAGGAAGCATTTTTTGCCTTATATTTTTAAAAACAGCATTATTGGGGGGCACCTGGGTGGCTCAGCGGTTGAGCGTCTGCCTTTGGCTCAGGGCGTGATCCCGGCGTTCTGGGATCGAGCCCCGCGTCAGGCTCCTCTGCTGAGAGCCTGCTTCTTCCTCTCCCACTCCCCCTGCTTGTGTTCCTTCTCTTGCTGGCTGTCTCTCTCTGTCAAATAAATAAAATCTTTAAAAACAAAACAAAACAAAAAACAGCACTATTGGGATATTGTCCCCACATCAGACAATTTAATGTGTAAAATTCAGTTTTTCCCATATTCCCAGAGCTGTGCAACCATCACCAGTCTATTTGGGGTCGTTTTCTTTACCCCAGAAAGAAACCTGTACCTTGTGTTATCTCCTTATCTCCTCCACGCCCAGCCTAGGCACCCACTAATCTACTTTCTGTCTTTATATATTTCCCTGTTCTGGACATTTCATATGAATGGAATCGTTATATACTATATGCATTTTTGGCGTTATTTTTATATGTTGAAAAATAAAATGCCAGGTGTATTCAGAGAGGTGAAGCAACCTGTCTGAGTACACACAGCTGGGAAGAAACAGAGCTGGGATTTGATCCTATGTCTGACTGATCCCAGCTTTTCTAGAGGTGGCGGGAGGCATAGACCCTTAGAATTGTCAAAAAAGCTTCATATCCAGAGTAAAGGAGGGGGCGCATAGCAAGTGAGGTTCCAGGGATTTCCAGCAGGGAGTTTGCAAGATTCATCTCAGTCTTTCTTGTGACCCTCCTGCTCCCTGTAGATGCGCCTAGAAAGCCCAGCATAGACGGCTTCTCATCTGATTCCTGGCTGGAGATGGAGGAGGAGTCCTGTGAGCAGCAGCCTCAAGAGGAGGAGAAGGAGGAGGAAGAAGAGGAGGAGGAAGAGGAAGAGGAGGGTGCAGATAAGGGGCCCAAGCCCCCCGCCGATGGCCCTCCGTCGCCCACCAGCACCCCCTCAGAGGACCAGGAAGCCTCTGGGAAGAAGCCCAAAGCACCTGCCATGCGGTTCCTCCAAAGGACTTTGTCTAACGAGTCGGAGGAAAGTGTGAAGTCCACGACGGTGCCCACAGACTACCCCAAGACGCCCACTGGCTCCCCTGCCACAGGGGTCTCCACCAAGTGGACCCACCTCACTGAGTTTGAGCTGAAGGGCCTGAAAGCGCTGGTGGAGAAACTGGAATCCCTCCCAGAGAACAAGAAGTGTGTCCCTGAGGGCATCGAGGACCCCCAGGCACTCCTGGAGGGCGTGAAGGTGGGCAGGGGGTCGCATCTGGGCCCAGGCAGCTGAGAAGGGCCGGGTGGGTTCCCAGGGGCAGCTCAGCTCAGGGCAGCTCAGTGCAAACTGTCCTGGGGGTATGTCTATGCATGGAGAGGGACTTCTGGTCCAAGCAAGCCTGCCTAGGGCTTCTGAGCCGAGGCCACCATTGAGAGCTAAAGGGGAAGCTGCCTCTGTGGTTGATAAGGAGTTCTTTCTCAGTACTTGTTGAAAATCTGAGGCTTTGCTAGCAGCAGGCATTATGGGTGTCCCCACAGTGCCATTATTGGGTCTGGGGACAGACCCCTCCATCCCGGTCAGGAAGACTTGCTGTTCTGGGCTGGCTTCCTCCGGAGCATGCACCTGCTTCATATGACCAGGTTGTTCCTCTGGGTGGTCCTCTAGGTGGCCAGCTAAGGTGGGCCACATAGCCACCTGGGGTTCAGAGGTCTCTACGTAGAACCTGATTATTGAGCAAAGGTTCGTCGAGCACCATCTGGGCTTGCCACTGGGGGAAAAGAAAGCAGGAAGGCACAGTCACTGCCCTCAGGCATCTCACCAGTTAGTGGGGTGAAGGACACTCCTCAGCCACACCAGGTGCCAGGGCTCTGGGACAGGTATGCAGAGGGCATTTGGTTTGGGCTTTGGAGGCTGCATAGGAGTTCTCTGGATGGAGAAGGCTGTTACAGGCAGAGTGCACACATGCAGTGTGTGTATTTCCCAGGACATACACTGAGACACCTTCCCCTCTAGTAATCATCATCATAACATTTGTTGAAAACTCACTACCTGTCAGGTACCAGCGCTAGGCAAGGGACCAGAATTATCTGCACTTAACCGACGTGGCAGTAAGTTCAGAAAGGGTAAAGGATATGCCTGAGGTGACAAAACAGGTAAATGCGGGGAGCTGGGATGAGGACCCGCTCCCCCCATCCCCCACCAGGCAGCCTGACAGGTGCCACCAACAGAGGAAGCCATCGGACAAAATCCTTAATCCAGAGGTATTTCACTTCATGTAGAAGGTGTGCCCCTCCAGGTGCTGGGAAGTGACAGTCTTGTAACTGGGGGAAATTGCCAGGTAAAAGAACTCTATGGTGACCATCTCTATAAAGCAAATCTTTACTTGCTTTAGGTCTTTTTCATTGACTCTTGACATTTTTAGAGGCTGTTGACCTCTCTTGAGGGTTTATGAGAATGTGCTTATACACACAGAATTTTGCATGCTGTGTTGGGGGTCCTGGGCCCCCCGAGCCTGTTCCTGGACCCCAGGTTAAGAATCCCTAATCTCGTGGCATGGAGTTTTGTATGTTAGGTTTCCTAAAGGAAACCTTAGAATTTGTCACGAGGCTCCTTTTTTCTTCTGAGGTCTTTTAAAGTAAAAATAAGGAATTTTCATTAATAATAAAACCATCAATAGTATTGGGGCCCCAAAATGTTGTAAATGAGTGAAAAACACATTCATCTTATGAGGAAGTGGTGTTCTGTGCTGTGGAAAGCTCTTTTTTCCTTTAGAAGTATCTTTGTGTCTCTGATCTGTTCGTGAGTAGTGTTCCTGGTTCCTGGTTGGTCAGATGTCTTTCCTTTTTTGGTCAGATTTCTTTCTAGATTTGGGACTTGGCCTCTTCTGTCTGTCACCTATACCCACCTGATGGGCCTCGGAGACTGGATTCAGCCTGGGCACGTTGACGGTGTGGAGGAACGCTGGGGTCAGGGTTTAGATACATTTCAAGGAGCGCAGCCTCCTCCCTGTCCTCACTGGGGGGTTCAGTGGCAGGCTGTGAAAATACATCTCAATTGCTATGTGCTCTTACAGGTTTTACCATGTAGAAACTCATTTAAACCTCCTAACAACCCTTGTAGTACTTTTATTATGCTCATTTTGCAGATGAGAAAACTGAGGTAAGGATAGGTTAAGGCCACACGTGCTGCTCAATGGGGGCGTCCTTGTGCTCACCCCCTGCACCGTACTGCCTTGTTTGGCTGCTGTAGAGACGTTTTCTCCCTTCCGGAGGCCATCCTACATTTAGGGAGAAGGTAGTAAGGGGATTGCTTTGGCTTTCTTTATAGAACAAGCACCGGATCTGGCTTGGAATTGAGGTTGTAAATTGGCAGTCCCTGGCCAAATCCAGCCTCTGTGTTTGGCCTGCACAGTATTAAACATATTTTTGTAATTACTTGCCAACATTAAAATATCATGAGAGTCATAAAAAAGTATCCTAGCTGTTCTGGCCCATGTTCTTGACTGGCTACAAGCAGCAGGAAGTGAGTAGCAGCTGACCTCATACACCCCAGTCCCCACCACTCCCTACTGCCTCCCTGCATGTGTATTTTTTATTAGACTCACACATCTCTTTTTCATATACTCTAGCCACTTAGCTCACTTATTGAACTTACCTATCTTTTTTTTTCTGTAAGACACCAGAAGAGATGATTTATTGTACATGTGTTATATTCAGCCACAAGAGAAAACAGAATTAGTCCTGAAAGTCACAGATCCAGGGCAAAGGGCCAAAAGGGGCTATTTTGTGGTATGAGCAAGGTGGGTCTTTCAGCGGTGGTCATGATCAGATGGTGGTTGGATGTTCTAGATCCAGTGACTCAAGGTCTAGAAAGTAGGCATGCAGCCCAGCAGTTTTTACTGCGTCCCTGGCCTCTGGCTTTCCTTCAGTCTGCTCCTGAGCGTCTGTGGGTGCACAGGCTAGTGCTTTACTTAAACCGCCATCTCATCTTTTTTCTCTTCAGCCTGCGCATTCCCGTCTTCCTCCCCTTGGCTGTCATGGCGGGGAAGTTTCCAGAAGGTGGCGCTAAGGCCAAGTGAGCTCCAATTTGCCTATTTTTAGAGATATTTCTGTTATTGAGCTTTGTCTGGGGAGGTCTTTTGTAGCTTCAAGAGCTTGTGAATTGGGTAGACAGGGCTCCTTAGAGCCCCAGGAGAACCGGAGCATCTGCTCGTGTCTCTACATGCTGTGTGGCCAGGAGCCTGTATGGGGGACGTGGGCCAAATGTCACCTCTGGTGCAGGAGGGTTCTTGGCTGTCCAGCCTGGCCATCAGCCCCTCAGTCCCCCAGAGACCCAGAAAAGAGGTTGAACCCAAGACTGACCTTCAGAGTGAGAGTGTTTTCACAGAGGACGAGTAGCTTCTTCCTGGCTGCACTTCGGCGCCTTGGCTGTGTCTCCTCAGATACTGGGGTTTTGTTTGCACTGTCTGAGAAATAACACACCGCTTAGGAATGTGGGTCCAGAGCAGAAATCTTCTAGTGATATCACTGCTGTTGAGTGATTTCTGTTTCTGGCCAGCGGTGGTTCCCTCTTGGTGACCAGTATGATCTTTGGTCTGCTGCTTCTGGGGTGGCTCCTGGTAACCAGAGCACCCTGGATTGAAGACGGTCCCCAAAACAGCTCAGTCTCCAGATGGCTAGGTTTTAGCTTGGCTTTTATAAAAAACCCATTTTTTCTTTCATTTGTAATGTATTTTTAAAAATTGTGGTAAAATGCACATAACACCATTTTGCCTTAAAAAATTTTTTTTAACATACTAGATAACCACTTTAGAATCTTTTTTTTTTTTTAAAGATTTTATTTATTTATTCGACAGAGATAGAGACAGCCAGTGAGAGAGGGAACACAAGCAGGGGGAGTGGGAGAGGAAGAAGCAGGCTCATATCAGAGGAGCCCGATGTGGGGCCCGATCCCATAACGCTGGGATCATGCCCTGAGCCGAAGGCAGACGCCCAACCGCTGTGCCACCCAGGCGCCCCCACTTTAGAATCTTTAAGAGTCTTCAAGAACTTATGTTTTAACCATTTTATTTTATTAAAAAAATTTTTTTGAGGGGCGCCTGGGTGGCACAGCGGTTAAGCGTCTGCCTTCGGCTCAGGGTGTGATCCCGGCATTATGGGATGGAGCCCCACATCAGGCTCCTCTGCTATGAGCCTGCTTCTTCCTCTCCCACTCCCCCTGCTTGTGTTCCCCCTCTCGCTGG
>NC_048229.1:7264602-7264903 GCF_002007445.2 Ailuropoda melanoleuca
TTTTTTTTTGAGATTTTTTTTTTTTTAAGTAATCTCCACCCCTACTGTGGGGCTTAACCTTACAACCCCCGAGATTGAGTCACATGGCCTGCTGTGTGAGCCAACCAGGTACCCCAATCTTAAAGCTCACAGTTTAGTGACTTTAAGTACATTCACAGTATTGTGCAACCATCACCTCTGTGTGGTTCAGAACATTTTCATCACTCCAGTCAGAACCCTGTCCCCACTAGTGGTCATTCCCCATTCCTGCCCCCCCCCCCCCCCCCCCCCCGCTTCTTTTTTTTTTTTTTTTTTTTTTTTT
>NC_048229.1:7264977-7292533 GCF_002007445.2 Ailuropoda melanoleuca
TTTCTTTTTTTTTTTTTTAAAGATTTTATTTTATTTATTTGTCAGAGAGAGAGAGAAAGAGAGCACAAGTAGGGGAAGTGGCAGAGAGAGAGGGAGAAGCAGGCTCCCTGCTGAGCAGGGAACCCAATGTGGGGTTCGATCCCAGGACCCTGAGATCGTGACCTGAGCTGAAGGCAGACGGTTAATGACTGAGCCACCCAGGTGCCCTGGCTTTCTGTCTTTATAGGTTTATCCACTTTGGGTATTTCTTCTCTGTAAAAGTTCCAAGTGTTGGGGCGCCTGGGTGGCACAGCGGTTAAGCGTCTGCCTTCGGCTCAGGGCGTGATCCCGGCGTTGTGGGATCGAGCCCCACATCAGGCTCCTACGCTATGAGCCTGCTTCTTCCTCTCCCACTCCCCCTGCTTGTGTTCCCTCTCTTGCTGGCTGTCTCTATCTCTGTCGAATAAATAAATAAAATCTTTAAAAAAAAAAAAGTTCCAAGTGTTACAGTGTTACATGATCGATGTAAGAAAAATTAAACATTAGAGGCTAGAGGCCAGAAAATGTCCCCCTCCTCAGTTCTCCCCCCTGGAGGTGACCCTGCTACTCATCTATTGAACATAATTCTGGAGCTTTCCCCTCACCCCAGCGTATACATAATTTTTTTTTTTAAAAGATTTTATTTATTTATTTGACAGAGATAGAGACAGCCAGCGAGAGAGGGAACACAAGCAGGGGGAGTGGGAGAGGAAGAAGCAGGCTCATAGCGGAGGAGCCTGATGTGGGCCTCCATCCCATAATGCCGGGATCATGCCCTGAGCCGAAGGCAGACGCTTAACCGCTGGGCCACCCAGGCGCCCCGACGTATACATAATTTTTAAAAAATTAGATGGGCCTGTTTTGCAACTTGCTTCTGTCCCTTAAAGCTTTCTTTTTTGTGTCTTCTTTTAAGTCTAGCTTACCCTTTTTGTGAGCAGAACTTCTGAAAGTTGAGTTTGTCCTTCCCGTGACCCTGTGGTTTCAGCAGGTCCGAGAGAGCTCACCTGTACCTTGAAAACTTGCCTTCGGGGGTCTGGATTTAGATTCAAACCAAAAGGACCACCCTACTTAATTTACTTTGTGAAAAGTAGGGAGATTGCAGCATCTCGTAAAAATCCAACTAAGAAAGTCATTTCCGGGGCGCCTGGGTGGCTCGGTTGGTTAAGCATCTGACTCTTGGTTTTGGCTCAGGGTCGTGAGGTTGAGCCCCACGTCCGGCTCCACACTCAGGACAGAGTCTGCTTGGGATTCTCTCTCTCCTTCTCCTTAGCCACCACCGCCCCCCCCCCGCCGCCGCCCTGCTCAGTCGTGCTCCCTCTCTTAATAAAGAAATTAAATCTTAAAAGCAAGCAAGCAAGCAAGCCAGCCAGCCATTTCCTTTCCCTGTCTTTGTGAAACCCTTGGGATTTGGCAGGAGTTACCTCAGTGACTTCCTTCTTTCAACTCACTTCTTGTACTTGGGGTGCAGGATATTGGCCTGTATCTAATGGGAAGAATAAGAAATCAGGACACGAGACCCTTGAGTTCAATTTTGGTTTCTGTTCTGTGCTGCTTGCTGTGTGGTCAAGTCACTCTCCCTATCTGCTTATCTGCAGATAAAACAAGCGTGTTGGACTAGCTGTGCTTTATCTTTCTTTCTTTTTTTTTTTTTTTTTAAGATTTTTTATTTATTTATTCGACAGAGATAGAGACAGTCAGCGAGAGAGGGAACACAAGCAGGGGGAGTGGGAGAGGAAGAAGCAGGCTCATAGTGGAGGAGCCTGATGGCGGGGCTCGATCCCATAACGCCGGGATCACGCCCTGAGCTGAAGGCAGACGCTTAACCGCTGTGCCACCCAGGCGCCCCTGTGCTTTATCTTTCTTAAGACCAGATTCTATAGGCCCTTGGCGGTTCTGAAGTGCTTAACCCATCGAAACCCAAGTATCTTCCTGGTAAATGAGGATAATAACAGGGATCTGTGTCGTTGGATTATTTTGAGGGACAGTGAGGTCATGAACACCCAGCACTCCTAGTAAACCCTTGGAGAAAAATTAGGTATTCTTAGGTAAATAGTCAAAGGAGAGCCAGGCTGGCTTTGGCCGGCTCCCCACCCTTGCCAAGCTCTGCCCCCACCTCTCAGTTCCCCCACCCGTCTTCCAGGTTAGTGGTCACCTTGGGTGTAAGTTTCTTAGGGCCGCCATAGCAGAGAGCCACAGACTGGCTTAAAACAACAGAAACTTATTTTCTCACCATTCTGGAGACTGGAAGTCTGAAATCAAGGCCGTGCTTGCTCTGAAGACTCTAAGGATGGAAGAATCCTTCCTTGTCTTTTCCAGATTCTTGCAGTTGCCTGCAGTCTTTGGCTTCCCTTGGCTTGTAGCTACGTCACTTCAGTCTCTGCCTCCACGTTCACGTGGTTGTTCGCCCTCTATGTGTGTCATCTTCTCTTGATATGGACAGCCGTCACTGGATGAGGCCCCACCCTAATCCTCTGTGACTGGGTCCTAACGTGATTGCAGCTGCAAAGACCCCATTTCCCAATAAGGTCACACTCTGAGGTTTTGCCCATGAATCTTGAGGGGCACACTATTCAACACAAGGCATCATCGTCTTTTTTCTCTTCTAGCTTGGATTGGCAACAGTAAGATGGGAGTTGCCCACATACTGTTCCTTCTAGAAGAATCTGTGCTTTCTACTAGAACTCAGGGAGAGAGCTGTGGCTCCTGATAGGAGGAAAGGAACGCATGTGGCTATTGGGGGCAGGTCTACTCCTCATATTGACTATAGATGACTTGAAAATGCCTGGCAAGGTTGTGAAGGGTTTGGGTCTAAGTGGGTTGTGACCACTGAGGTTGGCGGTAGGAGAGTCTTTGTCAGATACCCTGCCAGGTGATTCTGCAGTGGTCATTGTGAACTAAAATAATGCCAGGCCCTCTTTCCCACAATGCCATGCCCCCCTGGCTGCCACAATGTCAGCTTGCGATGAAAATGCCAGCTCACAGCAGACAGCCCCTTTTCTTATTGCACAGAATTGTGGGACTCTCTGGAATTAGGGGGCTGGAAGAGGCATTGAGGGCCATTGTTTTCAGGTGTTATATATATATATATTTTTTTTTTTACATTAAAGAAAGAAACCAGTTATATTGTTCTTTCATCAAAACCCAAAAATAAGGGGAAAGAAAATAATCCTAAATGAAGAATACATCATCCAAACAGGTATTATCTTTTAAGACCAAAGTTTCTGAAGTCAGGCTGAGTCCCAGGTGCCATCCATTAACCACCCAAATGCTCTTGGGGAAAGTGATAAAATGGAGAAAGAACACTTGCCTCATCAAATTCAGCAAGGCAACATGCATAATGCCTTACTTAGCACAGGGCCTTTAAGTGTGCGTAACCTAGAGCTGATTATTATTATTGTTATTGTTGTTGTTGTTGTCATTATTATTATGATTATTTCAGACACCGAGGAATGAAAACAGGCCCATTTAGGGTCAAGTGTGTCTGTGAAACCCATGACTGTGGAAGGTGTGTGTACAGCTTTACTCTCTTGGGGTCATCAGTCCCGACCCCAGAACACACCTGCTTGTTTAAGTACCCCTGCCTTGCTGTTTTGCAAAATAGTAAGGTGTAGGGCCCAGACCTCGGGCACTGTTGGCTTTTTAATTGCCCCCGCCCCTCCCCCGCACACATCTGTTTCAGAGGAGCCAAGAAGCCAGAAACCTGGCTTGCTCCCACCCGAAAGACGACCCAGAGCCCAGAGAATGGCATAATCAGATTCATCCGGGCTGGGGGTCTGGCCTTTAAGAGTTGCTCAGGCTGTCCTGCTGGGGGCTGGGTGTCATACTGAGCCCTGTGTCTGGTATTTTGGTTGGGGGGTGAGGGGATAGAGGATTGACACAAGGATGAATGAGACAGGCCTCTCACCTAACAAGCTCCCAGTATGATGGTAAAACAAGCCATGGTACTCCCAGTTCTCTGCCTGTACCACCTCAGGGGAACGAAGAACAGCAAAGGGCCGGATACCTGAGTTCCAGACATCTGGGCACACCTAGACCTGAAACATGGGTAGGTCAATCCATGTCCCTTGGGACTTTTTTTGGCCCAAAATTAAGTTGTGGGCTCCTGAATCACATCATTGTCCCTTCCTGTTATGTAGCTAAATCAGCTTTTAGACTGCCCTTCCAACTAAATAACCTTTACATTTCCCTGTGCTTAGAACTTCTGAAGTGGTTGAATTCTGCAAACAGAGGACGGGGGCAAGGTAGTCCAGTGGGAAATAGAAAAGAAGCCAAAGAGATTGGCCAACAGTTGTTGTGTGTTTACCGCGTAACAAGTGCCTTCCGTGCATTATGATCCTTGCCACAAGCTGACAAGGTGGGAACTGTTATCATCCCATTTCTTAGATGGAGAAACTGAGACTTAGAGAGTTGTGGTGCCTTTCCCAGATCATGTAGCTAATAGGTTTCTAACCACAGCGCACTATGGCTAGGGTAGGGTGTTGGTTGCCTGTGGCCGCCATGACAGATGACTACAAAGTTGGTGGCTTGAAACAACAGAAACTTACTCTCTTCCACTCTGGTCTGCCCCCGGGAAGGCTCCAAGGATGGAATTCTTCCTTGCTCTTCCAGCTTCTCGTGATTCCTGGTGTTTCTTGGCTTGTGGCTGTGTCACTATGGTCTCTGCCTCTGCCCTCTCGAAGCCTTTGTCCTTGTGTCTCTGTTCAAATCCCCCTCTTCTTTCTGTCATAAAGACATCAGTCATGAGGCACCTGAGTGGCGTGGTCAGTTAAGCTTCTGACTCTTGGTTTCGGCTCAGGTTGTGATTTCAGGGTTATGAGATTGAGCCTGCCTTGGGCTCTGGGCTGAGTGCAAAATCTGCTTGGGAATCTATCTTCCTCTCCCTCCTCCCCTGAGCCCCCAGCTATGCAAGCACTCTCTCTGTCTTATAAATAAATCTTCAAAAAAAAAAAAAAAAAAGACACCAGTCACTGGATTTGGGGCACACCCTAAATCCAGGATAAATTCATCTGGGTATCTTTAGTTATATCTATAAAGAACCTTTTTCCAAGCAAGATCACATTCACAGGTACCAGGGTACATACCTGCTTGAGAGATACAGTTCAACCCAGTACAGATGGGTTTTTACAGGCGGGTGCAAGACGGTTGGGCTGGGGCGGAGGCAGGGATCTTGGAAGGCCCAAGGGGCATTGACACCCAGCCGCCGGTGGCAAGGGGAGGACCCCTCCGTCTGCTGGGTACCCCAGAGCAGCGGTCTGAGCTGCTCCATGCCTTGTTACCCTCCCTTTACCTGTTGGTTTGGTTGATGGTTACTGATTCTTGATGCCTGCCTCTGCTTTATCGTCATCCGTTATTAATACCCCACCCCACGAAGCAGTGAGGCCTCAACCCATTGTTAGCCAATTAAGCCCACTGAGAGAGTTGGCGTAACAGGGAGCAGAGGCCCAGCACACCCGCTGTCTGTGGTGATCTTGTTGGGTCAAAAACAGGGCAGTTTCAGCAGAAAGAGCCTGGTGGCCCCAGTCTTTCTCTTTCAGAAAGCCTGCCCCGGGCTCTCCTACTCAGAAGGTTTATAGGGTGTAACCTGGAGGGCTCTGGGCTGGTCCTGGCACCCAGGCTTCGTAGTCTCTGCTTCCAAGAGCCCCAGGGAGTGTATAAATTCTGGCAGAGCCTAGGGATGCCAGTGACGTGATTCTCTTCAGCACAATTTATTTCTCAGAGAGACAATCCCCAATTAGAATAATCTCTTCTTGTAGCCTTTCACTAACAAGTGAAAATACTTCCCTGAGGGACAGAACCCTGAGCGCCTCCTGGTGGCCACTGAGGGCCATGGCGGGGAACTGTTTCCTATAGGGGGTGTGTGTGTGTGCGTGTGAGAGAGAGAGAGAGAGAGCGATACCCCACTCCAGGGTCTTTGGTAGGTCTCTGTTAATTTTCATTTTTATTTATTTATTTTTTAAATGACTTTTTGATGACTTTTTAAGTAGGCTCCACGCCCAGCTTGGAGCAAGGCTTGAATTCATGACCCTGAGATCATGACCTGAACTGAGATCAAGAGTGGGACTCTTAACCGACTGAGCCACCCAGGTGCCCCCTCTATTAATTTTTAATTATTATCACTGCTGATGTATTTATTATTGGTAATACTTACACCTTCAGTAATAGCTTTTTGTAACCAGACATTCCTTCACAGAGGCCTCACCTTGCTTGTGAGTTATGGACTCCAGCTCTGATATTGAAATGACAGGAAATCTTGAGACAGTTGAGAAACTCCAGGAAAACCAAGGCGAGTGGACGTTATTTTCAATCTTACGCAGAGTAGCTTTTGTATACTGGTGGCCCGTGGCCCAGACTGGCCCACAGATACTGTTTGGCTCACAGTTGTGTTTTCATTTTCGTTTTTGGGTTTTTTTTTGTTTTTGTCTTTGTTTTTGTTTTTTAATTTTTCAATCAGTTGCCAGCATTTAAACAATTTCAAATAAAACCGCCGGATCTTTGATTTCTTCTGAAAAAAATCAAGAGATCAAGCGGGGCTTTTATTCCCATGAGAGGTTAGTAGTTTGGAACAGAGTAGCATTTGCCTTCTCTTAACCGGGCCTATGGCCTCCAGTGTGCCTTAGGCCACACCACTCTTTGGGGCTCTAGTCTGTGGATAACTTGCATTGTATCTGCTTGGTTCCTGGGAGCATTTGAGTTTGTCACGCCAACCTGGAGTTTGAGATTAGGGTAAGGGGGCAGGAAGTCCCATGGAAGTGATGGGCTCCCCTGCTCCCCCCATATGGTGAGATAGACCTAGCTGTATCTATATGAGATATCTACATACAGATATATGTGAATTGAAAGGTTTTGCCTAAACACAGAGCATCTTCCTGGAAAAAAAAATATATATTTTAATATATATATATTTTTTAATGCTGTTTTTGGGGGTAGGGAAACCTTATTTTTATTTTTTTTATTTATTTATTTTTTTTTTTTAAAGATTTTATTTATTTATTTGACAGAGATAGAGACAGCCAGAGAGAGAGGGAACACAAGCAGGGGGAGTGGGAGAGGAAGAAGCAGGCTCATAGCGGAGGAGCCTGATGTGGGGCTCGATCCCATAACGCCGGGATCACGCCCTGAGCCGAAGGCAGACGCTTAACCGCTGTGCCACCCAGGCGCCCCAAGAAACCTTATTTTTAAAAAAACAACAACAGAAAACCCTGGTGTATTGTAGAAGAGGGTGTGAAATTCATATGGACTGTTAAGAACCATGAAATGTCCACAAAATCTTGTGCCTGTGCGGACCCACTTTGGGCACATGTGTGTCTTCCTTCTGTGATTGGGGCAAAGTTTGAAAAATGCTTTGTAGAGGAGTTAGTGGCTGAATGAGTTCTCTGTCTTGCAAGAATAGGCAAGGGTGACTCACTTCTGTATTTGTTAATTGGATGGTAAATGTGAGCCCGGATTGTCTCCTGTAGTTGTATTTTTCAATAATGGGGTATAGATCAGCTCCAGAGGTTGCTGGAATGGTTTCCTGAGGCTTTATCACCCAGTGTTACCACCTGGGCTTGTAGTTAGATGGACCTGTCAGTGTCAGGTTGGTTCCGTCACCCCCCAGCTGTGTGACCTTGGGCAAGTCACTTAGCCCCTCTGAACTTTAGTTTTCTGCTTTTGTGAAATGGGGAGAATCAGCCCTATCCCACAGAGAGGATTAGTCCAGAGCAAGCATTCAACAAATGCTCCTAAGAATGGTAGTAAAATCACATCTCACTTCATAAAGTCAGGGTTTAGATATCACTGTTCTAAGCTGTGGCTTCCTCAAGGTCATATAGTCTGCAAATTGTAGAACTTGAACCCATGTCTTCTGACTCTAGAACCAGTGTTGTCATAGGCATAACAGTAATAGCTTAACTGTGAGAAGTTAGGTCTCCCATGTGTACTTTCTAGAACTCCAAGTCCAGTCCTTAGGGAGAGACTGCTTTGCCCCACTCTCTTCTCCCTTTTAAAAAAATTGTGGCAGGGGCGGGGCGCCTGGCTGGCTCAGTCGGAAGAGCCTGCGACTCTTGATCTCGGGGTCATGAGTGCCAGCCCATGTTGAGTGTGGAGATGACTTAAATAAAAATAAAACACTAGGAAAATAAAAATAAAAAATTGTGGTAAATCATACATCACGTACAATTTATCATTTTAACCATTTTTTAAATGTCCCGTTCAGGGGCAACAAGTACATTCCCACTGTTCTGCAGCGGTCAGGACTGCACATTAAACAACTCCCCGCTTCTCCCTCCCTGAGCCCCGGCAGCCACCGCTCTGTTTCATGCTTGTATGAATCTGACTCCTTGAGGCACCTCATGTACGTGGAATCCTGCACTATTTGGCCTTTTGTGTCCGGCTTATTTCACTCCACAGAATGTCCTCCAGGTTCATCCACATGAACAGCAGTGTCATGACTGCCTTCCTTTTTCAGGCTGAATAATATTCTATTGTGTAGAGAAACCACATTTTATTTATCCGTCCATCCACTGATGGACACTTGGGTTGTTTTCAAGTGTCCTTTGGCTGTTGAGTCATGCTGCTAGGAACGTGGCCCCCTCCCCTCTTAAAGGATAGGTCGAGTACTACCATGGTTAGAGCACAGGCCGTGGAGCGGAGGCGTCTCTACCCCTTCATGGCCGAGTGGTCTTGGACAGTTCCCTCATTCCCTAAGCTCTGCTATTCTCATCTGGAAATGATGGTGGTCCATCTCACAGTGTGGGCAAGAGGGTTGGATGAGAGAGTGGATGCGGTGTATTTATTAATTACGGTGCCCAGCCCCGAGCAAACCCTCGATACGTCCTACTCTTGTAGATTCATTCAACAGAATAGGTGGTGCCTGCTCCTGATGGCTCCATTTCGCCCCTCGCCTCTCCAGTCCCGCCCACTCCAAGCCGTGGACCGAGTGGGAATGACCCACTCAGGTGCGTGTACTAATGGTGCAATGTCTGGGGTCCATTTAATTCAAAACCAAAAGTGATTTAAAAAAAAATTGGTCTGCTTTTTATCATCATTGGGAACTGGCAGTTCTAAATAACGTCAGTGATGAAACACTTCTTCCCCTGGGCATGGATCGTTCCTGCTGCCCCCAACTTCAGTAATCTCTTTCATGCCCCGTGTGAATCCATGCCGGAGCTGAATCATGCTTGTATTCTTGGTTCCCTCCTGTCATATTTCTTGTTAAATATGCTGCATACATGTTAGAAAAATTGGCAGCCTAATAATCCCAATTTCCTTTACGGTAGCTGTTGCTCCTGTCGGACTGGTGTTTTAGGGGGCGCTTGGGTGGCTCAGTTGGTTGAGCATCTGACTCTTGATCTCAGCTTAGTTCTTGATCTTGGGATCATGAGTTCAAGCCCCATGTTGAGCTCCATGCTGGGCGTGGAGCCTACTTTTTAAAAAATTGCTTTTTATGATAGGACTTTATGTTTCAGAATGGTGTTGGATTGACAGAAAAATTCTGCAGATACTAAAGAGTTTCCACGTAACCCCCCCCCCCCGCCCCAGCTGCCAGTTTCCCCAGGATTAACATGGTGTGTTAGTGGAGTACCTTGGTTACAATTAAACCAACACTGATACATTATTACTAACCGTAGTCTAGAGTTTATTCAGTTTTTAACCAAGTGTCCTAGATGTATTTCAGGATCCCACCCAGGATAGCACCATCTCTGTAATTGTCTCCTTAGGCTCCTCTTGGCTGTGACCGTTTCTCAGACGTGGTTTTTTTTTGTTTGTTTGTTTGGGTTTTTTTGGTTTTGCTGACCTTGACAGATTTGAGGCGTACTGGTCAGGGATTTTGTAGACAGTCCCTCTTTGGGGATTTGTGGCTTTATTTATTTTTTTAAAGTTATTTACTGCTGGCTTACTGGAGGTTAGTCATTGTGCGAAGCTAGGGATAGAGCGTGAACCAGTACATTTATAAACAGCATTTATAAATCGGTGACATTGATGCTGGACTTGGAGAGAGCTGTATGGGCTGAGAATTGAACCCAGACCGACCCTGAACTTGACCTTTGGTCACCGTCCTGTTTGCCCCCTCCCGCAGGTGGATTTGGCATAGTAGACACATCTTGAAAAATCTGGGAACCACAGGATGATGAGAAGACTAAGACAATAGAACAAATTAGAAATGAGTTGGATTCATTTCCAGTGAATAGATGAGGGAAAGTGAGTTAAAGTAATCCTTACTTGTATTTCTCATTTGAGCTCTTCTCCTCCTCCTGTTAAGTTTTATCGTGAAACTTTCTCTGTTTAAAATGTCCCTGCAGGAATGTTTTTGTACAATCCAAAAAGTAACAGTCAAGGTCAGAATAGGCCAGTGGCAGATCTGTCTGTCCCTCAGTGCTTTTTCATGGCACACTGTGGATGCAACCAAAAAACCCATGGGTGAAGTGGTCATGGGGTGAGAAGTCTGGTGCTGGAGAGTGGGGTTTGGGGGCTCTGCCCTTCTGGTCTGGGGCAGCATCCAAGTCCTTTGAGTCTGTCTGAGCCTTGACTGCCTCACTTCTAACTTAGCGATAATTCAGTGGAGCAGCATCTTACACCTGGATGAGGTTCTAAAATGAGCCTCCAGTCTACGGCCGTACCACCCTGAACATGCCCGATCTCATCGAAAATGAGCCTCCACATAAGGCCAAAATCTGGGAGATTTTTGAAAAGCCTGCAGACCACCCACAAAGGTGTGAACACTGCACCATACGGGAGACCCTTGCACAGCCTGGGAGGGTATCTGTCACAGCCCACTTTTCTGCCAGCATTTGGTCAGATGACTCCATCCCTGGTCAAACCAGATTAAGGATCTACTTGTGTTTATGGTCCATATTGTAACAAACAATGACATGTCTTTACACCCCAGGATTAGAATACACATGGCTTGCTGGCTGATGGAAGAAAAGAGGTCTCACAGGTGTCAAGACCTCGTGGTTGGTTTTGTTTTTTGTTTCTCTGCATATGTAGTTGACTTTGTGTACATTCGAGCACCCTAGTGCCCTGGCCTTGGTAAGGGTACTTGGTAAGAATTGAGTGAGATTGTGTGCGTGAGAGTCCATGGCGCTCTAGACAAACGTTTGGAATCATAAATATGATCAGTGAGTGATACATTCATGGAAGTCATAGGGAGGTCATGGCGCTCTAGACAAACGTTTGGAATCATAAATATGATCAGTGAGTGATACATTCATGGAAGTCATAGGGAGGTGTGTGATTTGCATTTTAAAAATTTTTTGGGAAGGGGAATATTGCAAGGGTCCCCTTCAGGGACCTCTCCTCTATTCTGGGCTAATATGGCTCCTTTGTTTGGCCACAGAATGTCCTGAAGGAGCATGCGGATGACGACCCCAGTCTGGCCATCACTGGGGTCCCTGTAGTCACTTGGCCAAAGAAGACTCCAAAGGTAAGACGCAGATCGTCTGCAGCTGGGAGACCATTCTCATTGCCTTTCACATCTCCTGTAAGATGAATGTTGGCAGCTTTTCCTTGAGGACTTCTGGCAGAGGGTACCCCAGTTAAGATGAATGGTTTTGGTGATCTGTCTATTGTAAGTTTTTGTTTGTTGAACGTGATCATTTTCCCTAGCTGTGGAAACTGCAGGCAGTGCCCCCTGGTGGTCATTCAGAAAACTGCGGGGGAGTGATGCTTCACCTTTCCCTGTACTTAGGTGACTTCTTTCCCTTCTTCCTTCTCTCCTTTCTTTTTTTCTTTCCCTCTCTTTTTCCTCCAGGTGCTTCAAGGCCTGTTTCCTGTCCTTTGAAAGTAACTTTTTTCTCTTTTAAAACGGATTGATGCTCACCTTGGAAAAGTCTAATCAAATAGGAAAGGGCAAAGACCCTAGGGAGAACGGTAGTAATGTTGCTGAGGACCTACCAGGAGCAAGTTGCTTTACCTGGTCATCTGCATCCCTTACCTTCTTTAGACTTACAGATGAGGAAACTGAGGCTTACAGAGGTCAAGTCACTTGTGAGGGCACTTGGCAGAGCCGAGGGTGGGACGATCAGCCTGTGTGACAGCAGAGACCAAACTGCTAACCAGTGCCCACCTCAAAGTCCAGAGAAAACCAGTAACGTTTTGGTGTGTCTTCTTCCAAAGTCCGTGCTGGGGTGGGACATGTATGTAGCCACCTATCTGTCCACACTCGGCCTCACCACTTTCTTGAGCAAGTTCTAGAAACTCCCTGAACCTCGCTTTCCTCGTTTGTAAAAAGGGGCTATACCACCATCTACTTGGAATGGTTGTTGGGACGACTAGATGAGATAATGCATTGTTGAATTTGTTTCTGGTTAACTATAAAGAAAAAAAAAATAGAGGAATGCATGCAAAGTTCTGAGGACTAGGACTGACCAGTGGTTAGTGCTCTTTAAACATTAGTTGTGACTTAAGCAGCCTCTTCACTGATGGGTATTTTTTCTGATTTTTTTTTTTCTGTTGTAAGAGACATTTAGAGGAATGTTCTAGATCTGTGCTGTCCAAAATGGTAGCTGCCAGCTATATGGCTGCTGAGCACTTGAAATATGGCAAGCCCAAAGTGAGATGTGCTCTAAGTGTAAAATACAGAACAGATTTCAAAGACTTAGTGCAAAGAACACTGTAAAATTACTTATTAATTTATTTTTTATATTGATTGGATTTAAAATTAAAGTTGCCAGATTTTAAAAAGGATACCCATTTGAATGTGAAGTTTTGGGTAAACAACAGATAAAACTTTAAGTGTGAGTATAGCCCACATAGCTCATGGTATATACTTATGCTGGAAACGATTATTCATTGTTCATCTGAAATTCCACTGGGTGTCCTGCATTTTTATTTGCTACATCTGTCAACTCTAGTGGAAGTGGTCATATTTTGGATCTATTGGTTAGACAAAATAGATTATTAGTATTTCACCTTTTTCTTTTTGCCTCTTTAAACGTGGCTACAAAAAAGTGTAAAAGTACATGCATGGTACTGACTTTTTATTTCTGTTGGACAGTGATGTTCTGGGTTATTCTTTCCACCTTTGTTTGGTTATCTTCTTAAGGTATATTCCAGAATGTGGATTTGCTGGGGAAAAGGGTCCCTGTTACTTATGGGTAAATTCTAATTCTCTTTGAAGCTTAGTAGGACTTTAGGTGATGGGAGAATTGAAAAAAGGATTCGCCTTCATAGCTCCTGCCTTTAGTTTCCTGATCCGTGGAAGTGTATGGGGTTTTAATGTTCACTTTCCCCTACATGGGCAATAAATACGACTGCCATTTCTGAGACCACAAGCTATACTTGCAGACATAGCACCTTGCAACAACGCAGCCAGGCCCCACGGCTGCTCTGAACCCAAAAAGGAAACTGTGGCTTTGCCTCACTGCCTGCTTCCCTCCCAGCTGAGGAATTACTCCGGGGCTGGTGGGGGGGGGGGCGCGGAATTAGGGTTTGCAAAACATGGGCTTTTCAAAAACAAACTTGCCACTACCCAGTGTAATCCCAGAATTAATGGAGGGGTCCAAATGAGCTTGCCTGGGGGAAATCACTTCAGGACTACTAATGTGGACTGTCCTCCGTGCCTGAGACCCTCCAGTTTACTCCTGAGAGGCTTACGGGCAATAAAAAAAAAAAAACAGAAAACATCCTGCCTCTGCCCCCTTTCCTCCAGAGGGCTGGAAATGGCTTCTGGGGGGTGGGAGTAGCCCTTACCTAAGATTTTTTGTGGAGGATTGGTGTCTACGCGCTGGGCTATACACAAGGTTGTGTGGCTGGTATCATCAAATCTGGAGGGGTGGGGGGAGACACTGGAGCCCTTAGGCTGGTAAAGGGTAAAGAGAGAGCATTCACTATTTAACAGTACTTTGGGGGAGATACCAGAGTGGGTTTTTTTTTTTTAACACCTTATAAAACAAATATAATATGCTTACCATACAGTGCTCCCACTTAAAGTGTACAACTCACTCTTTAGTATATTCAAAGAGTTATACAACTATCCCACAATCTAATTTTAGAACATTTTCATACCCTCTGAAAGAAATCCCATCATCTCTCAGTACCCTCACCTCTAAGTCTTCCCTTCCCCCAGCCCCTGGCAACCACTAATCTCTCTATCTCTATGGATTTGCCTGCTCTGGACATTTCATGTAAATGGAATTAGCCAATACTTGACCTTTTGTGACTGGCTTCTTTCACTTAGTAAAATATTTTTAGGCTTCATCCACATTGTAGCATCTGTCAGTATTTCATTCCTGTTTATGGCTGAATAATATTCCATCGTGTGTCTATACCGCACTTTGTTTATCCACTCACCAGTTGAGGGACATTTGGGCTGTGCCTGCCTTTTGGCTGTTGTGAATAACGGTGCTGTGAACATGCGTGCACAAGTTTTTACACGGACACGTGTTTTCATTTCTCTTGGGCCGGCGCCTGGGAGGGGAATGGACTGGTCACATGGTAACGCTGTGTTTAACTTTTTGAGGCACCGCCAGACTCTTTTCCAGAGCGGCTGCACCCTTTTTCGTTCCCGCCAGCTACATACGAGACTTTCAGTTTACCCAGAGCGTTGCCAACGCATATTATCCGTCTTTTTGGTTAGAGCCATACCAGCACCGTCTTTTTAATTTACCTTATGATTTCTCGAACTCATTTGAAGTTTATCGTAGGAGTTTGCAAAAGCTGCCATAACGCAGTGCCACACGTTGTGTGCGTGGCTCAGAGGATGGAAATTCATTTTCTCCCAGTTTTGGAGGCCAGAAGTCTGAGAACAAGATGTCAGTTGGCAGGATATATGACTGCCTCCTGGGCTTGTCGATAGCGTTGTCACTCTGTAGGGTCACATGGTCTGACCTCTGTGCGTCTGTGTGCTAATCTCTTAGAAGATACCAGTCCTCCTGAATTAGGACCCACCCTAAGTTGAACGTCATTACTTCTTGAAAGACTTTATCTCCAGGCACTCACATTCCCCAGTCCCAGGGGTTAGGGCTTCCATGTGAGAATTTGGTGGTGTGCTGGGGCTGGGGTGGTGGTGGTAGGGAACCCCATTCAACTCATGGCACTTGTCATACGTTATTTCAGAGCTGCAAAAAGATGTCAATAGTATAATAATGAATACCATGGCCCCCCACTCAGCTCTAGAAATAAATTATCGCCAGTACAGCCCAAACCCCCCTGGGTATTCCTCCTCAATCTATGCACCCGTCTTTAGATGTCTTTTTTACATCATATTTGGTCCTCGCAGGGAGGCTAGGAGGTGTGGGTTGTGTTACCTCCATGGGTGCAGTTGAGACTGGGGACTCAGAGACGGATGCTGGTATGCCTTGGGCCACGGGAATCGTGAGGTGTTAGTCCCCAGATCTGAGGAACTCAGTGAAATGTGGCAGAGGGGAGGGGGAGGGGAGGCGGAGGGGAGGCACGGCGCCCTAGGTCTGCATTTCCTGGCTGGTGGGGTTAAAAAGTTAACAGGAAAAGTAGAAGTGAACTGACTGCCTGGGCCGCCCGGGGTCTCTCCGTTCCCAGGTTCGCAGTCGGCTTGCTCCCAATTCCGTTCAGGTTGGGTTGAAAGATCAAGGGTGCTCGTTGAGGCTGTCAGGATGCGACGTAGGGAGCAATATTGGGTCTGGGTCAGGTTACTTAACAAGTAATTAATGCTAAATGATGATTAGCAAGAAATGCTTTGATCTCCCACCTTGCCTCCCGGAGAACAAAGTCCTTTTCTGGAACTGATTAGGTGCCGGGAGGTCATTTCTGATGCCGCCCTCTTTCAAATCAGAGATGCTACTGAACCGCCATCCGTCATCATTCACCCGATTGGCTGTTTCCACCAGCGGTGATGGATGTGTTTGGATCCGTCTACACTTCTTTTATGACCAGGTGGCGGGATTTTGGGGGCCTGTCTGTGACCTTAGAGCCAAGCCAAGGGAACTGAGCTCATTTGAGGCCCGACCTTTGACCTCAGCCTTATTAGCAAGTTGACCTTCTGCTCACCAGCCAGACACCTCTACCCAGCCAGCTTGCTGGGTCATTCACAGGGAGGGAAACTGAGGAAAGAGGGGAGACGGAGCCTCAGCTGCCCCTGGAGAGTGAGCCTGGTGTTGAATCCTGCTGCTTATCTCGAGTGGCCAGGCTGGGCTGCCACTTGAATTTCAATTATTGGCAATTTTTCTGAAGTGTAGGAGCAGAGGCTAGAGTAGGTATGAACAAGTACTCTGATAGGGGACGTGGGACAGCCCTTTTCAGTTAAGGGATCGGCCTCCTAACAGGGACATTATGGGGCCACACAGGAACCACGGCAGGAAGCCACACACACACACACACACGCACGCACGCACGCACGCACGCACCTAATATCTGTGTTACCCTTGGTTCTACTTTGTTTCTCTTCCCCTTCCTCTGTATTTGGTCATTGAGCTCTGGGAGGCCTGAGAAGTGTGGGGTCCCTCTGGAGTGACACGCAGCCTCTACCTGAAGAGAGGCCCATAGTTCAGTAAAAGGAGGCCCTGTGTACTTCCTGTTCTTTCTCTGCCCCGCTCTCAATTCCTATCACCCCTGGAGTAATTGAGTTGAGGAGGAGGATGACGATAATGAAGGCCTTTTATTGTTGCCTACTCGGGGCCAGGTAGTTTCCCAGAAAGGCATCATTGTCTAATGAGAGCCAGTCCTCCAGCTAGGGGCATCAGCTTTACCTGGGGAACTTAAAAAAACAAAACAAAACAAAAGCCCCAGCTTCCTGGGCCTGGCCTGGGACGCTGAGATGTAGTAGGTCTGGGTTGGGGCCTGGGAGTTTACACTTTCTTGATGCTTGGCAGGTAATTCTCATGCAGGACCAGGTGGGCTCTGGGGTCAGATGGATCTGGGGATTAAACCCTGGCTTTGCCACAGACAAGCTGTGTGGTTGTGGACAAGTCCAAGCCTCAGTTTACTTGTCTGTAAAATGGGCTAATGGTGCCTTTCCTGCAGAGTTGCTGTGAGATGCTGTCTGTAAAATACCTCAATAGTAGGCCGTCAGCCAGTGACAGCAGGGGAAGGGGTGAATCGTTTAGAGACAGTTCCCATCCTTCGGTGACTATTGGCTGCTGCAAAAACTTCATCTCAAGCAAAGATCCTAGTGGCTTCATCTCCCCCAAAGGAGTCATGGGGCTGCACTGAAATGGCTGGTTTGAGAAAGTGCTTCTCCTTCTGTGTCCCTTCCTCACTCCCCTGAAGGGAGAAGTCCTAGGCACTGTGGGGGACTGTTGCCTTAGACTGTGCCCCTGAGGGTTTGAAGCTGCTGAGGCCACAGGCTCAAGGTAGAAGGAGGGGGCATCCAGTCCTTCCAGCTTCCTGAGAGCTGGGAAAGTCCAGGGGAGAGCAGCCTCCGAGGGCACGTTGTGTGATGCTCACAGGCAGGAGGGGGCTGGCAGTGGGAGCTCCAGCACCAGCAGAGCAAAGGAAGGCAAGAGAGAGAACAAGTGGAGGGTGGGGAGGACACAGTGAGGGGAACCAAATGAAAAACAATCTGGGGTCCTTGTCTGGAATCCTCAGGGTTTTCCTCAGTGACAGCTGAGTCATCTGTGAAGTCCAGTAGGTTCCCAGGAGGGCAGCAAAAACCTGTGATGAACGGATACCCACAAACATGGCCCGCTTATTCTGAGGAGTGTTTCATACAACATCAACAAGCAGAAAAATCCAACTGGAAGAAATTCATCGATGGTGAAGGGGGAAGCTGGAACCCCCGTGTGTGGACCAGTTTTTGTGAGCTCCAATTCCAGATTTGTTGGTGGCTGAACCCATGTGATGTGGTCCCTGCTGGTGAGCCGGATGACAAGGATCCCATCAGAGCCCTCTCTTTTTGGTGGAGTGAACCCAAGCCAGACGGTAGAAGTTTCTAGAGAAACACCACACATGAGTGTAGGCAGGACAGAACTGTGGCTTTACCTTGGCTTTTTGTAGGTAAGAGTTCTGTCTTTTCCCTGTGTTTTCACATTGTTTCTCTGCCATATATGTGTCTGTGTCCAAATTTCCTTTCTGTAAGGACACCAGTCATACTGAATTAGGGCCCTAAGAGCCTAATTGTAACTAAATCACTTCTGTAAAGACTCTGTGTCACATTCTGAGGTCCTGGGGGGGTAGGACCTCAGCATATGAATTTTGGGACAGATACGATTCAGCCTATAAAACTTGTCAAGCCTTCAGTGAGTCTCCCTCTTCTTTAAATCACATCCCAAATCCTTGACCCGGCCTGGAGCCCCTAAGTCCTCGGTTGTGGTTCTGCCTTAGAATCTCAAGATTTTCTCTCATCTGCTCAGCATTGCAGGGGAACTGAATTACTCCGTATTTTCCATTTACTTGGTCTTTGGTCCTGCTATTTCCCTTCTGGGAATGCCCTTCTTACTTCCCCATGTACAAAATTTCCACCTCTAAGCCCAGCTGAACCCCTTCTTCACCAGGAAGCTTCCTGGGCCGCATGTTTTCTGGTTGTATCTCCACAGCCCCCTTCTCCAGCCTTCTCCAGCCTTCTCTGGCCTGTTCTGTGGGTTGCATCAAAGGGCTTTCTTGCCTCTCTGCCTTCTGGTTGGGCTCAGCCAATGGGAGGTACCAGCAGGAGATGGGAATGTGGGAGGAGAACGAGGTTGGGGTATTTATTCCCCCAGCTTCCTCCCCATGGGATCATAGCAGGTTGGCTCTTTCCTTCTTCTGAAAGCCACAATTCCTATTTTGTGGCCTTCTCCAGCTTTTCTTTCTGCATGTCCAGTAACTGGTCCCTCCCGTAGCCCGTCAGCCAAAGGGAGGTAATGGCTTGTGGCTGTCGCTAGGCTCAGGGTGTAACACCACACCTTGTAGGTTTCCCTCACTTTACTTATGCTGTGTAAATCGAGTCTCTGTTAAACTCACCTCCATGACCCGGTGTGAGGCTGCCAAGGTGCCGTCCATTTCCTGCCAAGATCCTGATGGCTGTACTTCCCCAGTCTCTCTTTCCACTGGACGTCTATATTCTACTCTGCATTTTGTGGCCTCCACCCGCTTCTTGAGACTGGAGTTCCTCTTACTAATTTTTTCCTTCTCCATTTTTGTCTCCCATCATGCACAATTGCTCCCAGATAGCAAGGGCCCAGGAAATGTTTGTTGAATGAATGAACTGGATCACAAGGTTTTCCCAGCACTTCTAAAAGATGAAATTGGACTCAATCCATTTCAGGCTCTTGGCTGTGTTTCCTTTACCTGCATCTCCATGGTGAGAATGTGGATCTGTCCTTACTGTAATTTTTATGTCCCGGTCCCAGCCAACTGTTGAAAGAATGCTAAATAGAATGTTCAGTGCTCCTTGGTACTCTTGGACCCTTTTGTCCCTCAGATTTAAACATCCTTCTTTATCCCACTGGACTTAGAAATCACCTGGAATGTCTCAGCCAACATCTGTGTCATTTTAGAACCGCTTTATTGGAACTTTAAGTCAGCATTCCACTGAAATAACCTGTAATTAAAGTCTGCAGCAGAGGATTTCTTTCTTAGTCTGATAACCTGCTCAGCTGTCTGTGTTAATAATGCCAAAGACAAATTCTTGGAAAGCAATTGAAATATTGCGGGCTCCTGCCTTTGGTGGGGTAATTAGAAAGCCAGGCAGGCACCGTAAGTGATTGCCTGCCATTATCGTGGTTTTATTTCTGGAACAATGGCCTATCCTTCAGACTTTCCTTTTTGTCGAATGTCATCATATATTTCCTGTTTTTAAAGGAGGATACTTGATCATTGACCTGGGGAATAAGTTGTCATGTTCATGTCCTGTTATTCCCCCTGCCCCCCACTCTCTAATTTGGCTTTGTTAGAAGGACGGATGTGTGTACTACGAAATGATGATGTTGTCAGGTAATGTGTTCTCCAAATTCAGGTGATCTAGGGAAAATCAGGGCATGAATAGGGGAACAGAGGTGAAATATTTGCATTGTTTCACTTGGCTTCTTGTTCTCCAGGTGACAAGGGAAGTGCATTTGTTGAGATGAGAACTTTAATTATACATGAGGAAGGTAGGTGAGAAGTGAAAGCTGTAGTAAAACTTGCTCTAAACCACTGACCTTCTCCACCAATGCATGTAACTAACGAAACAGCAAAACACTTTGAAGGGAGCTGAGATCATTTAGATTCATTTCTGTCTTGGTTAATGTTTATGGGACAGGATGGGACCGCCGAGCGGCTTGTAGGTTTGAGTGTTCCCTACTGATTGATCTGTTCTTCTGGGGGAGGGTGTTCTTTATTTCTTTTTCTTTGATGTTTATTATGTATTTTTTAATTGTGGGGAAAAAGATATAACATAAAATTGACTGAACCTTTCTTAGGTGTATAGCTCAGTTGTTATGCAGCCATCATTCCCGTCCATTGCCAGAGCTTTTTTTTTTGTCATATGCAAGTAAAACTCTAGACCCCTTAAACACTAAGTCCCCCTTCCTCCTCCCTCAGCCCCTGGCAGCTCCCTTTCTACTTACTGTTTCTATGAATTCTAGGTACCTGATGTTAGTGGAATCATATGTATTAGTCCTTTTGTGACTGGCTTATTTCACTCAGCATAATGTCCTCGAGGCTTATCCAGGTCGTAGCAGGTGTCGGAGTCCCCTTTGCCTTTCAAGCTGAGCAGGATTCCGATGTCTGGATAGACCATGTTTTGTTTATTTATTCTACCCATGGACACTGGGTTGTTTCCACCTTCTGCTACTGTGAATAAGGCTGCTATGAACATGGGTGTATACACATCTTTTTGAGTCCTTATTTTCAGTTCTTTTAGATGTACACCCAGAACTGGAATTGTTGGATCATACGGTAATTATATGTTTAATTTTTTCGAGGAGCTGCGTACCATTTTCCATAGTGGCTGCATCATTTTATATTCTCGCCAGGAGCACACAAGGGCTCCAGTGTCTCCACATCCTTGCAGACACTTGTGACTTTCTGGTTTTGATAATAGCCATCCTAATGGGTGTGAAAGGGTGGGCGTTACTTCTTTTGAACTCACTTTATTATTTTTTTAAAATTTTTTAAAGATTTTTTATTTATTTATTTGACAGAGATAGACAGCCAGCGAGAGAGGGAACACAAGCAGGGGGAGCGGGCGAGGAAGAAGCAGGCTCATAGCGGAGGAGCCAGATGTGGGGCTCAATCCCAGAACGCTGGGATCACGCCCTGAGCCAAAGGCAGACGCTTAATCGCTGTGCCACCCAGGTGCCCCTCACTTTATTTTTTCATGAAGAAGTATTCTTTAGAAAGTTATGGGCATCATGATATTCTGCCCCATTTGGTTAATACTTGGCTTGCATCTCTGCAAAGAATAATATTTTTCTACACAGCTAAAACCATGTGATTACACCTACCAGAATTTACAGTTCCTTAATACCACCTAATGTCTGGTCATATTGAGATTTTCCAAATTATCCTTTGCAGATGCCTTATCCAAACCAGGCTCCCATCCAGGACTGTACATTGAATCTGTTTTCAGTTCTCTTTCAATCCAGACCTTTCTCAGGACATTGATTTGTAGAGAAGACAGAACCATGTGTCCTGCAGAATATTCCACTGATATGCATTTGTCTGATTGCTTCCTTGTGTCATGTGGCTTTCCCGCTATCTCTTGTAATTTCTGTAAACTGGAAACTAGATCTAAAGGCTTGGTTAAAGTTCAGTATCATAGGTTGTGGATTAAGGTGATGGTAGTTTGATACCTCATTATTCAGTTAGGTTTGTCCTTCTTTCCTCCAGAGAATAATCTCGAAGGGGAAATGTTGGCCCCCTGCTTCCCTCCATCATTAACTGATGGTTTCAGTACCCGTTGATCATTCTTTCCTGTATCGATAATTTTATCAGGAGATGAAGATGAAACTTTAAAGTCTATCATCCCTCCCTTGTGAATTAGCTGGCATTCCCCCTCACCCCCCGGTATTATTGAGAAATAATTGGCTTACATCACTGAGTTGGATTTTTTTGGGGGGAGCAGGGTTTTCCCTCGTCCGTTGCAGCCACCCTTAAACACAGTTCCTCCTGAAAAGACAGTATGCATGCTCAATTCTTTCCTGTTTAAATACCAATTTTCAAAGTAAGAAGCTGGTATGATGGCTGCCTCAAATGGTGTCAGATGAGCTTGTCAGGCTTTTTCTGCATTGAATGTCATGATAAACTCATGGGTTTTCATAGATCCAGGGGGCTTTTCCAGGCAAATTGGCCTGCTGGAGATGAGCCATTTTTCAAGGAAAGCAAGCTTGGTAAATGAAGAGAGGGCCTATGGCTGTAGTCAAAGAGTGTGTGTGTGTGTGTGTGTGTGTGTGTGTGTGTGTGAGAGAGAGAGAGAGAGAGAGAGAGAGAGAGAGAGAGGAAGAGAAAGAGATCCCCCATCCCTACTCCCAGCCACCCAGCCACAGTACATTTGCGTTTGTCAGGCTTCTCTAAAAGAAAGGCATTAGAGCACCATCGGAGCCCATCAGCCCATCAGCCCACCACCGTGCCTGTTAGCAGCTCATTTAAGAAGTGATTCAACTCTCAGGTCTGGTTAGTTTCAACATACCCCAGGGTTTAGGACCTACATTTCCTAACCAGGTTACCTTTCAGGAATAGGAACTTATGATCACTCTTAAGTGGTGGCGGATAAAAAATATATCCGTATGTATCCCATTGTATGGCTATGCCGCATTTTGTTCACCCATTCATCAGTGGATGGAATTTGGGTTGTTCCACAATTTGGCTGTCAGGAACAGAGCTGCCCGTCAATGATGAACACAGTTTTACTCCTGTTTAGCCTCTTGTCTGTCTACTTTATCATCCCATCTTGAGTGATCTTTGGATTTAGTCTTTTCCTTTGAAAACACAGAGCTTTTTATCCCGATTCTCTGAGGTGCTTCTCTGGAGGATGGTGAGACCGATAATGGGATAGGTGTCTGGTTGGGAAGGAAATCAAGTGAGGGGAGATTTGGTCTTGTTAAGAAAAATATTTTTAAGTTACAGAAGTCTTGGTTGTAAGCCAGAATTATGCTGCATTTTATATATTTTTAGCCCCTTCTAGTCCCCCTGGAGCTCCAGGGGAGAGGGGTTTGTAAAGTGAACTCATTTATTTCGTCCAAATTGAGTGCTCAGCCTTAGCCTGGATTTTTGTAGGGCAATGAGTATGGAAGGGAAGTAACTTCCTAAGGTCAGCAAATGAACTGGAAATGGGGTGGATGGTGGGAAAACATTTCTCAGATCAATGCCGGTCACCTGTTAAATTAGTTAATCTTTAAAAAAAAAAATCCCGTCCCCTGTCACAAATCTTCCAGTGAATGTAAATATTTGTTGGTTGATTTTGGTAACGTAAAGAGACATTATTAGGAGAGGAACCCCATTTAACAGAAAGCTCAGTCTGTTTAAAGGACCCATATGACAAATATGCATGGTTTTTAAATGCTTGTGGAATGACTCTCCAGGGGGAAAATAGAAAGCAATTAAATAACGTTAGTAATTTCCTCAACAGAAATCACTGCAGCCCTTGGTCTGTCATACAGACACTCTTTGAACCATAATCCAGGCAACCCTGGAATCAGTCCTAAGTTGCTATGTGACACAATGTAAAAATTCCTCTTATTTACATTTTATTTGAAAAATAAATCACCAAGAGACCTCTTTTCTCCATTAAGGGGGAAAACCCCTATTGAAAGAGAGACAAATGGGAAAATACAGTGAAATAACTGAAACATGCATTCTCTGTTGCTTGTTAAGTATAAATTATTACTTGGACTAGGAAGCTACCCTTCGTGTGCCTGTTCTGTCATTTCTGTTCCCTCCTTAGGGGCATGTTTACAAATGGGGTCCACTGGTTTAGGAGAATGCCAGCCAGTGACAGGGCTGGACACAGAGAATTCATTCTCCTTCCCTGCCCCGATCCTCTGGGCAATAACGTTCCCAAGCTTTAGCCATGCCCTTTTCGACATGGGCTCAAGGAAAGGGGCAACCTGCAGGAGAGACCCTTGTCCTAGGGAAGTCCAGAGTCCAGGGGAACAGCTTGTCTCTTGTCCCCGGGAATGGGGATGGAAAGGATGGCTTCCCTCCTTTAACCTAAACTCACCGCCTGTGCCTGCACTGGAGACAGTGTGGCTAATTCTGGGCACAATCGGCAAACAGGGGTCATTCCTGGTGTCTCATGGTCTGGTAGGCAGACCAGAAAATTAAATGACACTTGGAGAGAAAGTGGGGAAGTGGGTGCCCACCGTGACCAGGGCTGATTCTGCTCCCATCTGTTTTTATTTATTTCCTGACCACTTGGTGAAAGTTCTGGATCCTCCTCGCTCAGGGCAAGCTCCAACTGCCCGGGTGGCATCAGCTTTGGGAAGCTCTTTCTAAGAACATAAGCCTTGGCTAAGTGGAGCCAGGAGAGTGTTCAGCTCTTAGGGTCACTCAAAGATGAGGTCAAGAGGGAGAAAGGACAAGCCTAAAGCACAATGTAAACACTAAATTTTCAGATGGCAATTCTACTGGGCCAAGGCTAACATAATGTATTTTATATACAGCCCAGCATGCTATTAATACAAAACAAATGTTGGATAATTGTGTGTGCCAGTTAGCTAAAGGAAACTTGATCGAGGGAAGCAAAGGAGTAAGAAGTTCTTTGCAAGGGTCAGAGGAGGAATTTTTAAGAGGTGTTAGGATAGTGGCTGGCAGGAGCCTTCTTAATGTTTGGAGAGAACCCACTGCATTATTGTGTCTTAATCCTGGTTTCCTACTTCCAGAGTTGGCCCAGACGGATGATCAGACAGCAGTTTGGTTACCAAAGGTTACCAAAACCATACCTATCTGCCTTGAAATTGAATTTGAACCAAGAATACAGCATTTGCAAAATTTAATAAGGGACAGTTAATTTAACTCTACATTAAGTCTGAGTTTTTCACTTGGATTCTTACATCGGTCTCATTTGGCATCCTCTTCTTTTGTCTCTGGCGTGGGGCATTGGAGTGGTGTGATTAACAGCCCTGGCTCCAGGCTCCAGGCTCCAGCTGCCTGCGGGTTCAGATCCAGGTCCTTTCATTTCTGAGCAGCAATATGCCTAAGTTTCCTCTTCTATAAAATGGGTGAGCAGTGGTACATACCTGATGGGACTGCGTAAAGGACAAATGAGATAATGTCGGGGCGCCTGGGTGGCACAGCAGTTGGGCGTCTGCCTTCGGCTCAGGGTGTGATCCCCGTGTTAAGGGATCGAGCCCCACATCAGGCTCCTCTGCTATGAGCCTGCTTCTTCCTCTCCCACTCCCCCTGCTTGTGTTCCCTCTCTCGCTGGCTGTCTCTATCTCTGTCAAATAAATAAATAAAATCTTTAAAAAAAAAAATGAGATAATGTCTACAGAACACTCAGCACTGGCTCTAGCCCTTCAACTGTGGTTAGTGAATATTAGCTGCTATTACTCCTTGGACCCCTGGAAGGTGGTGGTGGTGGGGTGTCTCTGGGTGGTGTTATTATATAAGGGACCCTGGGCTTGAGAGCCACTTCCTAGTTTTCTTTGGGTCTCCATTTCCTCACTTGTGAAGTGAGGGGGTCGGTTGAGGCCCCTTCTAGTTCAGAAATGATGTGGTGGAAGGAAGTTTGTGTTAGCTACAGCTTCTGTTTAATCAGCATTTTCCCATTCTCTTCTTTGCGCCATGGTAAATGAGAACCGTGTCTTTTTACTTCCTTAAATACGGAAAAGAGCTTTTGGGAGTTCAAAAGAAATTGGCCCAAAGACAAGTCTAGGTAATCTTGCACTCCTCATAAGCAATGGGAGAGACCGTAAAGACAAAGTCCCACTTCCTTACCTCTCTCTCTTGATGTATGATGGTATTTGGGTATCTTTGTACCTTTGCAGTTCTGACCACAGTGAATGACAATGAAATGAAAGCATGATTAGCATTTTATCAGCCCCTCCCCTTTATTTTAAGGGGCTTCCCACCGGGTAGAATGGCTCCTAAGAGGTCATCACATACAGACTTTGGTTCATCATGATAGCTTTTTAAAAGCTGAGATTTGGGGGGATGGAGTGATGTGGAGGAGGGGGATATTCTTTTGCTTTTTGTTTTTGTTAACCTTGAGTGGATTGTGAAAACTGTAAGAAGGGAGGAAGGAAACTCAGAATAGATACGTTTCAGTAAAGAGCAAGTCTCCTGGGATTTCTTCCCATAGTGTCAGTGGGTGTATACATTTCGTACAGACTTCAAAATCCACTCAGTAAAACTGACATCCCTGTTTACTCACTCCTGCTGACTCCCAGCTAGAAGCCTCCTGAGTTTTATTTACAAGGTCACTGCCACACATATTCTGCCTTCCTTGAAAGCCCAGGCCACGACCTGCCTGTGGGTCCCTTCTGTTCTCAGAGTGGATTTCATGGCCAGTGTTCTGGGCATGAAGAACAGTTGGACAACAGTGCAGAGTTGATCACCAGATTTCACAGCTAATGAGCTTTTTCTTGGGAAAGCCTTTGATCTCTTTGCAGAAGGATGCTCTGGGACCATTTCAGAGCAAACCTTCCGATTTTACAGATGAAGGAACTGAGCAGGTACAGGTATGCATGTTTAGTGTCATATTAAACATTCGTAGTTAGATGATACATGTGCCATCTGCCCAGCGAAGTCATCCCACTCCTTGTCTTGAGCTTAGCTGTGGTTTTGATGCTTGTAACAGCATTGATCACTCTAGCTAATGGTCAGAGCTCCTCCTTCAGCATAAGGGCCGTGGGCATAAGTGCCTCATAGACCTTTTTTTTAAATGAATCTCAGTCTGGATTTCCACTAACAGTTTTCTGCGAGTGTCTGCTTTTGGATTAAGCATTAAGAGGAACCTTTACAGTTTAAAGAATTTAGAAACCTACACCTTCTGGGCCAGCCTCGGGGAGCTGCCAATCTCCTAGGAGAACTGGGTTCAGGCCTGTAGCTCTGTACCCGTTCTGAGATCGCCTCCAGCGCACACCGCCTCCAGGACACCACCGGAAGGAGGGTTCCTGTCCAAGAGGGTGGGGCACCCCCTCCTTGGGGCAGAGTGCATTCAGGGCGTTCTCTCTGGTAACCTCCAAGTCAGGCAGCTCTAGGGGAACTCCCACCAGCATCACCGGACGTTTCACGGTGATGTGTTACGACAAACCTGAGGGCAGAAAGGGCAGCGTCAGGGGACCGGCCCAACCCAACTGCCCGCTTCCGGGGGAACTGGGCCCCCGAACCCTATCCAGGCCAGCGGGCCTGCAAGCTCCGGGTACGGGACTCCCGGGTTCGCGGGCATCAAGTCTTGGTCCCAGAGCATGTGCAAACCCGGGAGCCCGTGTGCCCGCTGCCGGGTGCACAGGGACTCTTGCGTCGCGTGCAGGGCCACCCCCCGTGGACTGTGCGCCCCGGGGCTCCCGCGAGACGCCCCGCAGGACCACACAAAAGACCCCACCCCAGGTCGGGCGTGCATTTCCTGTTAGAGCGGCGGCGGCGTGCAGCCACCCATGTGCATCCCGTGGCGCGCGGGCCGGGCGGGCCGTGGGGCACGCCCCCACGCAGTCCCAGTCCCCGCGCGCCGGCCGCGAGGGGCCGCCCTCGGCGGGCCCGCCCCCATGTCACCGCAGGCCGGGCTCCCTTTGTGTGCGGCCCTAGC
>NC_048229.1:7292977-7543510 GCF_002007445.2 Ailuropoda melanoleuca
CGCCCTCCCCTCGCGCCCTCGCCCGCGGCCCACGCGCGTGCCGGCCGCCCCGGGCGCACCCGGACCTGCGGCCGCCGGCGCCTCCTTCCTTTCTGTTTGCGAAGTTGCACCGGGACCGTCGGCCTCTGGGCTGGAGGACGCCGCGGCCCGGGGCCCGTGGGCCCGACGGCCCGAGCTTTTGTCTGGGCGCCGCGCGCCCGCCGCCCGCCGTGGGCAGACGGAGACAGGAAGGGGTGCGAGCCTCGGGCCGGCGCGGGGAATCCGGAACCCGGCGAGTGCGCTCCGCTGCGGCGGGGCGGGAGGAAGCTGTGACCCCAGATGGCAGTATTTGGCCTCAGTTGGATTTAGAAGGGAAAGCAACCTCTCTTGGGACCTGGGGGGAGAAATCTGTGTATAAAACAAAGCCCTGGGTGTGTTTACGGCGTGAATTTACTACGGGAAGATTCGTGTTTAGGAAGCGGGGGAAGAAAGTTGAGGATTTACGGAGTATAACCTGCACAATATTTGCAACAGGGCACAGGCTAGGTAGACACGTCCGAGGAGTTAAGCATGGGGTGGGTTATCATGTGGGCAGGGGACCAGGTGAATAAGATGCTTATTTATAATCCTGGGTGCATTTCCTCAGTGTAATAAAGATGTTTTGGAATGTTCAGGCCGAGATGTAGAAACGTTTTTCTCTTCCATTAGGGGTGATTGAGGAAGCGCTGTATATGCTGCACTTAAATTGTATCACACATGTCATTAAGTGGTTTTAGCTAAAAAACCAAGTCAAATTTTATTGTTTAGTTACATTTTATTGTTTTCTGAGTTTTGCTGGATATTTTTCAGGCACATGCTCCTTATGGTGTTCCGGAATCTCGCTGGTCTTAACCGATTGGATTAACCCAGAGACAATCCAAGTGGTTTTGTCTTGGAACTTTTGTCAAGTCAGTAGCATGGTGTGGGAATGGTTCTCAGTTCTTGTTTCTTGGTTCAGACCAAATCTTGGTTTGAAAATTTTTCAGTTCAGTTTGGATCTGCCTAATTCCTGCCAACAGTTTACCCTTTCTGCATCCGCTCGTTCATAAGAAGACACTTGTATTCAGCATTGACTCTGCTTTGGTGTTTCAGGATTGAGGTTCCTGTTACCTGCTTTGTTTTGGTTTTTTAATTTGGCCACACCCTGTGGCCTATGGTAGATACAATCTTTGACAGTGTATGAGACAAGACTTCATATGTCTCTGGGCTAAAAAACTCGTTTTCAGGTCTGCCACTCCTGAGACAGACTTCCATCAGGAAAGGACCAGTGCTCCCTGTAGCGAGATCACTTTCCTCCTCCACACATCAGTCAGCCCTGTGTGGCACTTCTGGAGCTGTCAGCAGAGTTCTCGAGGTTCACTTTTAGATGACTTGTTCCACTCAGGTGTATTGAGATGACCCTTAAGCCAGGTCAATGGGCAGCAGGTTTTTCCCATATTCCCAACAGAGAGGATGGTTGTCAGTGAAGGACCCTGTGTTTGCGGAAGCTCCAGGCGGTGGCTCAGGGCTCCTTGCCGCCTCCCTCCCTTCCTCACTAGTTTTCCCAGCCTTGGGATTTCTTGGGCCTGAGAACGGTGGTTTCCTCTAAGGATCTCAAAAGCATTAGTGTCTTCCATAGGAGAGTGAGTCTCTGGGCTCTAGACCCCCACTCTTCTGGAAAGTGTCCTTCAAGGAGGGGTGAAGGCTTGGAGTTTGGGCATGCGGATACACTCACCACCTGCTGTGTGAAGAGACCAGTAGAGGTCCTGTTGCAAAGTTACTATTGCCCAATTACCTCCAGCAGCTGCACCTAGCCCCTTGCTACCACCCCTCAGCATCAGAATTTTGCCTGTTCCATCTTGAAATGTTGTGCATGTTTCTTGTCCCCACCTGGGTGGCATCAGGCTTCATTAGGCCTGTCTTCCCCACTCCTTCCCACAGCAGCCATTGCCCCTGCTCCCAGTGTGGGACAGGAGCGAGGGGGTGATGGTAGGTGGAGGAGACCCCTTGCATGCCCTTTGCCAGTGCTCACTCTTGTTTGGGCCTTCTCCCATGGACTTCATTTGCTTCTCCAGTGCAGAATGTGTCAGAAAATTCTTAAGCTGTTTTCAGTTTGAGGAGATGCCCCTTAAAGAAGGGCTGTTGATGAAAATTCTTGTTCTATCTTGGTTTTTTGTTTGTTGTTTTTTTTTTTAACCCTTGAAGTGAAAATAGCTTTGTTCCTTATTTTAAACTAAAAGTGGTTGTTGGGGCACCTGGATGGCTCAGTCTGTAAAACATGCAGCTCTTGATATCAGCTCAGCCCTGTGTTGGGCTCCAAGCTGGGTGTGGAGCCTACTTTAAAAAAAATAATAAAAGTGATTGTTGTCTGTTAAAAAAAAAGTAAAAGTAACAATTAGAAAATTATGAAGAGGAAACTCTCTCAGAAGTAACATTAATGTGTTACTCATTATAGCTTCTTAGTGAAATGTTAGGACCGGGATCCCTGAACCTTCCTGAAATTTTATGCAAAGGTTTGTGACTTTGTGTGAATTTTTCTGGGAAAAGGTCCTTAGTTTTCCTCAAATTCTCCAGAGGTCCTCTCCTCCCCTGGGTTTCTGGTAGCTCTTGTGCTTTTATTCTCTTGCTCCTTACCCTTAGTATATAAACAAACCAAAGCCCTCCCTGGAGTCTACAGGTGTGTGTAAAGCAACCCCACGATGCTGCTAAAATCCAGCTTTTCCTGGAATGTCCATTATGTACGAAGGTTTGGGAGCAGACATATGTTGAGATGAATCTGTGTTATGCAGTAGAATACATTAGCATGACAAAGGAATCCATACTGTTTGGGGGGCTGTGGCTACCCCTTGTGGGGCTACGTGTCAGTGTGCTGCTGTTGGGAGTAGCTTGGTGGGAAACACAGAACTGTCTTATTTGTAAAAACACACAGCCACGTTTCACTGTTTTTCTCACTGACTCCTTGACAGTCATCCCTTCTTGAAACTTGTCCCTGCTTCAGCGGTGACACAACCTCCTGCTGCTTTGCCTGGCTTTCCGGCCATTCCTCCACAGGGCGGTCTTTTGCATTGGCCTTTGAATGTTTGTAGTCTCGAACGTAGTGTCCAGGGCCCTCTTTTCACTCTGCCTTTTCTCCCTGGACAACCTTATGGACTTAACTAGTTTGACAGTGTGTGATGCTGACTTCCAGTTGTGTATTGGCTCTGGTCCCTCCTGCCTGCGGCCACCTTCCTTGAATGTCCCGTTGGCCCCTGAGAGTCTGCGTGTCCTTGTTGGAGTCATTGATCTCTCCTCCCTCTCCTAAGCCCTTTGTTCTCCTGTTGCTCAAGCCAGAAACCTCAGAGCTTTTCAGGACTCTTCCTGCCTGCATACCCCATGTTCAGGCAGCTTGATGGGTCTGCTTCTAAAACATCTCCTGAATCATCCCCTCTGTCAACCCATGTGTGGCTTCTGTTCAGGCCTTCATCATCTTCAGCCTGGGCTACTGTAGTACCCTCATCTCTTCTCCCTGCCTTTCATCTTGCTCACCATGCAAAAAAATATTCACACACTTGCCAGAATGTGATCATGTTGCTCCTGAATGTAAAGTCCTTTAACTGCTCTTATAGGGGACACCATTTCTCTGTGTCCTATGAGGACCTGCAGGCTTAGGCTCCTGCCATCTCAAGGCTGTTTTCCAGTAGCCATATCAGGCTACTGAATGTGCTGTGTAGCTTCACATCTCCATCTTATTACTCTTGCTTCTGCCTAGAACATCTACTCTCTACCCACCCCTATCCCAGTGCAGAAGCCTGTTCTCCCTTAAGACCCTTAGTCTCCACCTCCTGTGTCTGTGACCCTCTTTCCCATCCTCCCTCTCTAGTGAGATGAGGCATTTCTTCTGGGTCAGCATGCCAGGGTCCAGGCTTTAGAGCCCCTGTCCAGTCTCCTGTCTCAGCTCCTCATTCATTGGCCCCATGACATTAGGCAGATGACTTAACTCTGCTGTGCCTCAGTTTCCTCACTTCTGAGTGGAGATAATTTCTATCTCATAGATTACTGATGGCAAATATTGAAAAGAGGGATTACTTCAATCAGTGTTACTTTTAATATCATTATCATCATCTCATCATCACTATCACATTGCATTGCATTTACATCTTTGTCTTTCTCCCCGTGGACTGTAATGCCTTTGAGAGTATGGAGCACATCTTACTCATCTCTGTAGTCCCAGCATCTAGCACTGAATCTGGTACATAATTCTCAGCCAGAAAAAACTTGGGTAGGCAGGTGAGTGAATGTGTGACTCATTAATGAATGAATCTCCAGTGCAGATTACATGCTTTGTTGGCTAGTGATGTTCAGCATCTTTTCATGTGCTTATTCCCTATTTGTATATATGGATTTTGGGGGTTTGTTTTGTTTTAGAGAGCGAGGGTGGGGTTGCGTAGAGGAAGAGAGAGAATCTTAAGCAGGCTCCATACCCAGTGCGAAGCCTGCCATGAGGCTCAGTCTCACAACCCTGAGATCAAGACCTGAGCCGAAATCAAGGGTCAGAAACTTCACCAACTAAGCCACCCAGGCACCCCTATATATACATATATTTTTTTAAAAAAGATTTTATTTATTTATGTGACAGCCAGCGAGAGGGAACACAGCAGGGGAGTGGGAGAGGAAGAAGCAGGCTCCCAGCGGAGGAGCCTGATGTGGGACTCGATTCCAGAATGTCAGGATCATGCCCTGAGCCGAAGGCAGACGCTTAACGACTGCGCTACCCAGGCGCCCCTATATATATGTTTTTGAAGAAATTCCTATTTAAATCCTTTGCCCATTTTCAAATTGGGATGCTTGTCTTTTTATTGTTAAGTTGTTAGAGTTCTTTATATATTCTAAGTATTAGTCCCTTACCAGATGTATTATTTGCAATATGTTCTCTCATTCTCTGGGCTTTTTCACTTGATTGTGCCCCTTTTAAGCACAAAAATCTTTAGTTTTGAGGTCCAATTTATCTGTTGTCTTTTGTTGCCTGTGCTTTTGGTGTCATAGCCAAGAAATCATTGCCTAATTCAATTTCATGAAGATTTACCCTAATGTTTTACCATTTTAGCTCTTATGTTTAGGTCTTTGATCCATGTTTGAGGAAATTTTCATATAGTGTGAGGGAGGGGTCCAGCTTCATTCTTTTTGCATGTCCCTGCGCCATTTGTTGAAAAGATTATTCCTCCCCCCACTAAATTGTGTTGACACACTTGTTGAAAATCACTTGGTCATTGAAAATTGTTTGGTCATAAATATCGTAAGGGTTTATTTCTGGAGTCTCAATTCCATTGATCCGTATGCCCTTCTGCCAGCACCACGTGGTCTTGTTTACTGTAGCTTTATAGTAAGCTTTGAAGTCAGGAAGTATTAATCCTCCGACTTTATTCTTCATTTTCAAGATCCTTGTGGCCTTTCCAGGTCCCTGGCATTTCCACATGCATTTTAGGATCTGCTTGTCAATTCCTGCAAAAAACCAGCTGGGACTTTAATAAGGATTACATTGAATCTGTTGATCACTTTGGGGAGTATTGCCATCCTGACAATATTGTCTTTCAATCCATGAACATGGGATGTCTTTTCATTAATTTAGGTTATTCCAAGTAATTTTATTTTATTTTTTATTTTTTTAAGATTTTATTTATTTATGCGACACAGAGAGAGACAGCCAGCGAGAGAGGGAACACAAGCAGGGGGAGTGGGAGAGGAAGAAGCAGGCTCATAGCGGAGGAGCCCGATATGGGGCTCAATCCCATACTGCCGGGATCACGCCCTGAGCTGAAGGCAGATGCTTAACCGCTGTGCCACCCAGGCGCCCCCCAAGTAATTTTAATCCCAGCGTTTTAGAGATGAGAGATTAAAGAGGTTCTGGCCATGCATATTCAGAAGAGGATCTGATGGATAGTAGGGGCTCCGCAAATATTTGTGGAATGCATGAAAGAACTAGTGTAATAGTGTTCCCTTTAAGGAAGATGTTTAGGAGTAGCTGGTGGAGCAGAGGTGTTGGAATATTATGATTTGTGGGGGTGGGGGGCGCATGTGGACTGCAGATTTCCTTAACAGGTGGAGCTGGGTTGATAAAATCAACAAGTGGCCTTGGGATTGAGAAGGCTGGTTTGTAAGTGAAGGTCAGTGGATACCATCGTTCCCTTTTGTTGAGAAGACCAGTTCATGCTGAAATTAACAAACATGCATCTGGGTTACTTGAACAAATAGAGGCAAAGGTAGGGTAGAGTGGAATTTAGAATTGGGTTGTGAACCTTTAGATACCATGCAGAAGAGTTTAGGACAGAAGCTTCATGCCAGAATGACAGGGCTTTGCCGGCTTGTTTACCTTCCTTCATAGAGACCCTCCAATGTCTTTCTCACCTTTTGATTTTCTGGGTGGTCAGTCTTAGGATCCTGCATTTCAGGTGTTGCCTAATCAACTCCTGACAAGCCAGCTGGCGCCCACTTCCCACAAAAGCTGGCCAGGAAGCTGCAGGCAGCAGCAACTTCTCTAGCTTGACTTGGCAGCCGGTTAGAGACGGCCTGAGTCGAGGTCTTCAGAAAACAGGGCCTCCTCACATCTCTTTCAGGACGTTGTCTGTCATTTGCTCTGTCATTTTCCAGGATGTCTCAGCCACCATCGGGATCCAGGAGGATTTGTTTTTTCCATGGGTTGGAAAAGTGCCTCTCTGGATGGGAATGTGCTTTGGAAAGCACGGGAAGGTAGGCTTGTTTCACAGTCACATATGAGCTCTGTGACACTGGCCCAGCGTTTTACTTCAGAGGGACACTGTCCCCGCGGCCAGTAAGGCCAGAGGCGCCCAGTGGCTATTTATACCTGGTGTTCCTGAGTGGGAGGAGAGAGCGGTGTTTGGACTCTGGGAATTGTTTTCAGTCCTTCACCAAAGCAGCTAGTCCTTAGACTCTCCTGCTCTGGGGGTCAGAGTTTCAGCCCTTCACCCTTGGTTTGTCCTTGGAGGTTGGACTGCGCTGCTCTCTCTGACTTGGGGCTCAGAATCGTCCGCCTTGTTGCCCGTGTTTCAGGGATTAGATGAGTGAGTTGCTTCTAGGACATGTGCTCTTTATAGGGGTGGAATCTGATTCTTGCGAGCTGTGAAGAGAGGGAGAAACCTTCCTGGTTTCCTTTTCTCTGGAAGTGAATGTGCTTCTCCGTACCTATTTTCGACACCTATCCTGCTATGGGTGTGAAGGCACTAACCGTGGGCCCATTCCAGGGGTGTGTGCTCCCCTCCGGTGGACTCGCGCCCTGCTGCACCTGCTCATCTGCTCTGGTCTGCGGGGCTCAGGTGGGGCGCGTGCTCATCTTCTGCTGGCTCCGTCACCTTGGACAAGTTACTTTACCTCGGCCTCCAGTCTCCTTGTCTGAGAAACGGCATCTCTCATGGAGTTCTTATTGGGAAAATAAGGTCCTGTCATACGTAAAATGATCACAGGAGCAGGCAGTCAGCAAGTACCTGCTATCACTGCTGTCGCCATCCTTACGGCTGCCTCCTCCTGGCACACGTGCTGCTCTTTGGTCAGCTGCTTAGTGTTCAGATCCATGGCCCCTGTGTACCATTCTCAACTCCAAAGGCTCTGAAAAAAAAATTTTTTTTTAACTACTCATTTGGTAGCAGTACCTGACTTGAGTGGACACGTGTGATATGTAGGCCGATTTATCCCTCTTCCGGTGTTAGGGCTGCTGAGCTCCTCCTGTGTGTGACAAGGGGCACCCCAGACCTCACTGGGGTGCAGTGTAAGGACTGGTGGGAGGAGACTGCAAGACCTTCACTGATGGAAGACCAAGTAGCTTGTGTGGGAGCCGCCCCTTCCACTGTGGGCCTCCCTGGTGACAGGGCCACTGGCCGGGTCACCCTGCAGCTGAGGGGGGGCCTGACTGAGTGTGGAGTGGCTCTGTGGGAGCAGCGGGGTCAGGGTGGAGTCGATGAAGACCGATGGGCCACTGGAGCCACGTCTTGTGTCTCCCTTTCCTCTTCAGAGTTCAGAGAATGTTGAGTGGAATAAAGATCCAGAGTAGCAGGGCTCCCTTGAATGTTGCAGGCTGCCAGGAAAAGAAATTGGAGGGAAGGATCCACCTAGGTGTCAGTACCAGAGGGGGTTGGGGGAAGTGTGAGATTTTCACCTCTCTGCAGGGACCACTGCACTGTGGAAGAAGTGGATGATGGCGAGGCTTTATTCACAGAGAAATTCTTCCTGATGTGGTTATAGCTTTTCTAGATAGCCCCGGTTGGTGGTGTGGGGAGGGATCTCTGGAAGGAGGACCCTTTGCACTGTTGTGATACATAGTGACCACACTTCTGGGACTGGGAGCTGACAAGAGGAGGGGCTTTTGTTAGGGACCCAGGTGTGGCAAGCAAGAAAAACTAAAAGGCTGGGACTGAATTTGAGATTAGTTGGCCTTGAAGGGGCTGTTGTAAGCATTAGATCAATTTGATCAGATAGTTTTAGGATAAAGAGTGTGTCTCCCTGACCAATGAACCATTTTTAGCAGACCCCTGCTACTTGGAAAGGTGCTTCAGATAACACACACTACTGTCCTTGGTCCCTCCCGCTTCTAGTCCCAGGTGCACAGGGGACCTCAGCAGACGGTGTCCTCTGGCAGCTGGCCTGGGAGCCCCCTCATGGATCCTGGCTGGCAAGGGGCTCTGCGGCTGCCAGCCCCAACAGCAGGCCTCTGAGCAGGACCTGTGGCTGGCTGGTTCACTGTTCTGCATTGCTGCACCATTCTTCTGTTCATCTGTTTCTTTGTTTTCTTCTGAGTGGCAGGGAAAGAAGCATTTGGTGCCCGTTTAGAGAAGAGCTCAGAAGTCAAGGCTCCTTAAGGTTACTGTCGCATTCTACCAGGCTTTGTTCAGTTCATTGAGCACATTCTGTGTGCCAGGGCATCTTGTCAAAGGACAGTGGTGACAAGACACTCTTGATAACTGCCTTCCTTAGCTTTTCTGTCTCAAAGGGAAGGCCCCTGAGAACAGCCCGTAGGAGGCGCGCTGAACACAGGGCGGGGAGGGCAGGGAGTGCTGTCAGAAGAAAGCAGTGTGTAGACTGGGGCCTGCAGAATGGGTAGGTCTTACCCAACTGGAGTAGGGAGGGGTTTGTGTTCCTGGCCGAGGGGACAGAGGCCTTCCGTGTGGTCCTGTGCAGCCTCTTGGGGGAAGCAGAACCTGGCCGGAGGCAGGCAGAGGCCTGTGCTGAGACGTGGCAGCCACGGAAGGGTCTCGAACCAGGATGTGCTCTCAGAAGCAGGGTGTCCTCTGTTCACTTTCTGGGGCTGCTATAATGAGGTACCCAGTACGGGGGTGCTTAAAACAACAGGAGCTTCCTCTCTCACAGTTCGGAAGCCAGAAGTCTGAGGTGCTGGCAGGACCATGCTCCCTCTGAAGACTCTAGGGGAGGATCCTGCCTTGTCTCTTCCAGCCTCTGGGGGCTGCCGGCTTCCTTGGGTCACATGGCCACCTTCTTCCTGTGTCTCCACATGCACTCCCTCTGTGCCTGTGTGCAAATTGCCCCTTTCATAAAGACGCCAGTCCTATTGGATTAGGGCCCACCCTAATGACCTTATTTTAATTGGATCACCTCTGTAAAGGCCCTGTTTCTAAATAAGCTTCACCGTCTGAGGTTCTGGGGTTGGGACCAGATGACCCCGGCCCTGTGGCCCATCTCACTGTCCTGTGTGCTCTCCCGCAGAACCGGGCGGTAGGTCGGCCCAAGGGGAAGCTGGGCCCGGCCTCCGCCGTGAAGTTGGCCGCCAACCGGACAACGGCGGGAGCTCGCCGGCGCCGGACGCGATGCCGCAAGTGCGAGGCCTGCCTGCGGACCGAGTGCGGAGAGTGCCACTTCTGCAAGGACATGAAGAAGTTCGGGGGCCCCGGGCGGATGAAGCAGAGCTGCATCATGCGGCAGTGCATCGCGGTGAGTGCGAGTGCGGCGGGCGCCCGTCTCCCAGAGATGCCCGGGAGCAGAGCAGAGCTGGCGGCCCTGCGGTCTGGGAGCACCCTGGCCCTCCTCGCCCTCCTCTGCATCCAGACCCCGCCTCCCCGGCTTGTGCTTCTGCTTGTTGGTCTTTCTAGTCTCTCCCTTAAAGAGAATGTTCCAGCTGCAGAAACCCCTGAGAGGTGCTCCCTGTGGGAAGAAAGGGGGCTCTGACCAGTGCTGTTTCAGATTCCACATTGCAGGAATGGGGTGGGAGGGGCAGCCTTACGGTGCTGAGCTGCTTTTTCTTCATACGCTGATGGTCTTAGAACTCCTTCCTTCCCTAGATGACCAAGTACTTTGAAGTCTCTGCCATTAAAGATGTCAGCCTGTCCTGTCTGTGACCCCATTGCCAACATTTATGGTCCAGTTCATGACGGTTCTAGGCCCTCCCTCCCTTCCTTCCTGTCCTGCCTTCAAAGTCAGAGGTCTAGGTGAAAGGTCAGTGCTCCTTCCTGAGGGGGCTGCCCCGATAAAGAGGACTGATTTATGGTGCCCAGGAGCTGGGCTGCTGGAGAGCCTGGCCAGCTCCTGCAGACTCTCTCACTGCCCCCAGCCTTGCTCCAGGACAGGGTGGTAGACAGAGACTCTGGCAACTTGGCACGGTCCCGGGGTCTGTCCGTGCATCCGTCCAGCACATACACACACGCTGCCTTCCACAGGGTGCTGCTCCCAAGGCCTCAGGGTCCTCCCTGTGGGAACAGTGATCTCTCTGCTCCTGTGGGAAAGCAGGCTCAGCAGGAGGGACAGGATTCCTGGGTGAGCTCCGAAGGTCCAGCCTGGCATTGGGTGCGCCTTTCTCTCTGGCTGCGGCTGCCCCTCCGAGCCTAGGGGCACCTTCCCCTTCTCCCTCCACACATACTGTGTGTGTTTTTGTTTTAGTTTAGTGGTTTTTTGTTTCCTTTTTTCCTATGGTCAAAAACACAGAACAGAATTTACTATTTTAACCATTTTTAAGTGTTCAGTGCAGTCATATTACCTTTATACTCATTGTTGTGCAAGCTGATCTCTGGAACCTTTTCATCTTGCCAAAGGGAAACCCTGTATCCATTGAACAACTCCGTTTCCCCTCCCCCAGCTCCCAGCAACCACCTTTCTACTTTCTGAGCGTGACTGATTTAGATACCTCATGTAACTGGTGCTCCTCCTCTGCAGCTGGCTTATTGCAGTGAGCAGAAAGTTCTCAAGGTTCCTCTATATTGTTGCATGGATCAGGATTTCCTTTTTTTTTTTTTTTTCTTTAAGTAGGTAAATTTTGTGCCCAACGTGGGGCTTGAACTCAGGATCCCAAGATCAAGAGTTGAATGCTCTACCAACTGAGCCAGTCTGGACCTCCTCCTTTTTAAAGACTGAATAACACTCCACCATTTGTATAGGCAGCATTTTCTTTACCTGTTCCTCTGTTGATGGATGTTTAAGTTGCTTCCACCTCTTGGCTCTTGTGAATAATGCTGCTGTGAACATGGGGGTGCCCAGTATCTCTTTGAGATCCTGTTTTGAATTCTTTTTTTTTTTTTTTTAAAGATTTTATTTATTTATTCGACAGAGAGAGAGACAGCCAGCGAGAGAGGGAACACAAGCAGGGGGAGTGGGAGAGGAAGAAGCAGGCTCATAGCAGAGGGAGCCTGATGTGGGGCTCGATCCCAGAACACCGGGATCATGCCCTGAGCCGAAGGCAGACGCTTAACCGCTGTGCCACCCAGGCGCCCCCCTGTTTTGAATTCTTTTGAGTATATACCCAGAAGTAAGATTGTTGGATCATATGGTAGCTCTATTTTTTTTTTAAGATTTTATTAGAGAGAGAGAGAGAATGCGTAGGCACATGTGCGCACGAGTTGGGGGAGGGGCAGAGGGGAAAAGGAGAGGGAGAGAATCTCAAGCAGCCTCCACAATGATCACGGAGCCCATCCTGGGGCTTGATTCCATCACTCTGAGATCATGACCCAAGCCAAAATCAAGAATCAGATGCTTAACCCAACTGAACCACCTGGCACCCCAGTAGCTGTATTTTTTATTGTTTTGGGGACCGCCATACTGTTCTCCGTGGAGGCTGCTCCACCTTCCCTTCCCCCCAGCAGTGCACACGGGTTCCGCTTTCTGTATATCCTCGCCAACACTTGTGATTTACTGTTGTTCTGGTAGTGGTTACCCGAATGGTTTTGATCTGCATTTCCCTGATGATTGGTGACGTTGAGCATCTTTCTGTGTGTGTTGGCCATAGCATCTTTGGAGAAATGCCTGTTTAAGTCCTTTGCCCATTTTTAAATTGGATTTTTTTTGGTTGTTGAGTTGGGGTTCTTAATGTGTTCTGCATATTAACTCCTCATCACATGCAGGGTTTCTAAATATTTGCTCCCATTCCATAGGTTGCCTTTTCACTCTGTGGATTGTTTCCTTTGCCATACAGTTTTGTTTCATTGCTTGGGTTTTTGTTACCTATACCCAGGTCATTTCAGTGGATTTCCAGAAATTTGGGAGTGCATTTGAAATTAAATACAGCTTTTTGTCTCTGCATGCCTATATATACATTTTTCTGGAGTGAGGCTCCATGTGACCTGTCGCATTCTGTCAGGATTTAAGAGAGTTTGTCTGTAGGGATTGTTGGTTTTGAGAACAGTGTTGCCTAAAACTCGGCACGTGGGCCATGACCCAGCACTGTGTCTTCTTCTTGAGCCTTGCCTACCCATGGAACACTGCCGTGTTCCAGGCAGTTATGGGACCTGTCTCTGCTGTCACATATGCTTTGCAGCTCTGGTGTCTAGTCTGGCACTTGGCTCAGTGAGTGTTGAAGGAAACCTCACTTTTGTGTGTCTGTCCAACCTGATGGGGCTTCTGGAACTAATAGTAAATGTAGTCTTGGTCTGACTCTGGGCGTCCTCCTTACTCTTCTTCCAACCTTTCCACTTTATTGAGGCTCTTTCTGCCGTGGTTTACCCACCTCTGACACATGCAAGCCACCGCTCTTCCCTTTCCAGACTCCTCTCTCTTGATGTGCCAGAGTCTCTCTCTGCCCATGACCAGCTTTCCCTTTGCTCTTCCTTGTGAGACTTCATCCCTTCACACTGTCCAGCTCTATCTCCCTGCTGACTTGGGCCTGGGTTCCCGTCCTGAGTCTCTGAGGAGGCTTTGCCTGTGGTTCTACCTGCTGATTTCAGAGTCAGTCCCCACCCAGCATGCCCAGCTTTAGTCTGTCTGCACTCCCGTGGCTGGCCTGCCCTCCCTGCTGTTGCTGCATGCATCTGGCTCTTGCTTCTCTGTCCCCTCTCATGTGGGTTGGAGGTCCCTTTTGCTTTTCTTGCTCCCCGCTTTTCTCTGCCTGTAGGAGCCCAAATTCCCCATCTTGGGTGTCCTCCCAAAATCAGCTGCTTGCTGCTTCCTGTGGCACAGGCACATGCCTTTCCCATGTTTTCCTAGGATTTTAGCGTGCTCTGTCTCCCAGACAGCTCGAGGGAACAGCTGCCTTCCTCATTACTGTTCCCCTTTTGGTTGCTTGCTTCAGGATTTAGCAGATGTTGATTAAGTATTTGGTGAACAATGATGGTTCTTTTGCCTTCAGTATTCCATTCATTTGAACTCAGATGTTTGTGCCATCTTATAGACTTTTCATTTAGTGGAGCATATATCCGAGCTTATTTGAAGCTCTTCTAATTCAGTGTAATAAAAATTGTGTGTTTCCTCTGGATCCCAGGTACTGGGAGGTGGGTGTGTGTAAGCGGGAGAGTGTGAGTGCTGGCCCGCCCATAGGGGGATTTATAGCCCAGTACAGCAGTTCTCAAATGTGGTCTTGGGAACTCTTGAAAACTTTGGGGACCCCAAAGAGCTTTGTTGATGTGGGTTATTTATTATTATTACTGTATTCAAAATTAAAACAGGGAAGTTTAAAAAAAAATACTTTGAATTCATTTGAAAAGAACAGACTTACTACATGCTATTATAAAGAACATTTTTTTGTAAATAACATTTTTACAAGAAATAACTCCATCTTCCAAAACAAAAATGATTAGGAAGAATGGCATTGTTTTCTGTTTTCGTAAATATCTTCTTTTATGTTTGGTTCATTAGACAAGACCTGCATTTTCACACATGTGTCTGTCTTCATTCTATCCCAGTATGTTGTTTTGGAGGAACCATGTGAGGGAAATGGGGCCTCACGCAGATCTGTAGTTGGAAAAGGGAAAGGAGTAATTTCCATAGTCTTTTCGTAGCGGCGGATATCTCTGAGACTGTGCAGGGACTTAACAGGTGGTAGTTTCTTAAAGGTTAGTTGCAATGTGGAATCTGAAACTGTATCAATGAGCTTTTCGTACTGTTACATTAAAATTCATTAGTCTTTCTTGCCCCTGGAAAAGCTCATTTGCTCTTGCTTGATGTTACAACATCACAGTTATTTGGAAAACACTGGCTCACTGAGTTATACAGATTGTCCAAATAGCGGTACACAGTGTTATACAATGTAAAAAAAAAAAAAAAAAAAAAGGTAATCACATTTGTTAACACCACCACCAGTCTCCTTAGAACTAAGTCTTTTAAGTATTGGGAAGCTGTCCAGTTCAAGGTAAGTTTTCCAAAATTCAAATTTTTGTTTTAAAATTTGAATTTTATCCTTCGTAACAAATGCTACAGATTTGTTTTTCTGGAAGTGATCAGTTCATTTCATCTTTGAGAAATCTGCCAATACTTTTTTTTTTTTTTTTTATCAGTTATTCTGTCAAGTAGAATGGTGTTCCATGGAGAAAATGACCAAGTCAGGTCACAGTTTAGTCACGAGGGCCTTTAGATAAGCATCGTCCTTTGGTATGCAGCCCTAGTGCTTTATGCATACTTCCTATTTTGTCATACAGAACATTAAAAAGATAAGGTACTCAAATAATAAAAAATATTTTTTAAAAAAAGGTTACATACTCAAGGGTCAGAGTTTTAATAACAGTAGTTTTTTCTGCCTCATCAAAGCCCTTCAGAGAAACCTGGTGATCTTTGTAATGAGCGCGTGGCAGTGACATACTCAGTGCTGCCCTGACGAGTGCCAGAGTTTCACTCACCGGAGCAAATGTCAACATAGTTGGAAAAGGCAGATAACGTCTTAGTGTTACTCTGACGATGGTTTTGACCCTGCAGACCTCCCTGGAAAGGTGGTGGGGACGGTGCTGTGATAGCGCTGGTGACGCGTGGCCTCGCCGCCCCCCCCCCCCCCNCCCCCCGCGGGTCTGGGCGCAGTTCATGCCCCACCCCCGCCTTCAGGTCCTTCCTTGCTCGTGATGCTGGCCCTGGCCTCCGTGTTTCCAGGGAGCCCCCCTCACCCCTTGGCCTCCTTGCTGTATTTGTCTCCATATCCCTTGTCCCAACATACACTGTTGTTCTTCATTTGTCTGCCTCCCTCCGCTAAAGTGTAGGCTCAGGGCGGCAGAGATTTCTGTTTGTCTTGCTCAGTGCTCTTCCAGCCCTGAGTATCTGGTGCACACAGAGTAGCCTGATGGATATTGGACTGAATGAGCTAATGAACGATGGGCAGGGCTGGAGCCAGTTCTCGCTGACTCCTAGCCTGTGACCTGCTCCCCGCGGGTCCCGGCCCCTGCTGACACGGCTGTGCTTTCTCCGGCTCTTCAGCCAGTGCTGCCCCACACCGCCGTGTGCCTGGTGTGTGGCGAGGCCGGGAAGGAAGACACCGTGGAAGAGGAAGAAGGAAAGTTTAACCTCATGCTCATGGAGTGCTCCATCTGCAATGAAATCATCCACCCTGGATGCCTTAAGGTGAGCAGTCCTGGGGGCTCTGGCTGTGTTGTTTGGCACCCGCACAGAGGGCCTCCGGGGGTGCTGATGCTGGGGGGCCTGTGAGCTTCCTTCCTCCGAGGCCAAGTCTGCGAGGTTCTGGGTGAGGCCAAGAAGGGTCTGGAGTAGTTCAGACCGTCCCCACCTGTGTCTTTGAGGTAATGAACACATACCCCCCCCAATACCTCAGAACCACAGACAGTTCCCAGAGTCGTGCACCCAGACCGGAGGGAGAGACTTGGTGCTTGTGTCGCTTGCTGGAATCCTGGCTCGGGGCTTCTGGGAGAACAAGGCCTGGGCCAGGGGAGGGCGGGTCCTGTAACGACAGGTGGTTGCGTTAGTATTGCTGTGTGCCAAGAGCCTGCTCCCTCCGTGTGCCCGGGGCAGAGCTGCTTTCTCATGGGGACCGCCGTGCTGGGCTTGCCTGTCTTAGGTAACACATTCCACCGCTGAAGGGAAGAGACTGCTCTGGGCTGTCCCCAGAGAATGTCATCATGCCTGGCACTTCCCCATCATCCCAGGTGTCAGCCTATGTGTATCTGTGTGTTTTAGCAAGATTGAGGTCTGCCTGCCCCAGATGTGACCTCAGCTCTGGAGTGTCTCTGTTCCTCCGTGGCGGTGGCAGGGGGGGTTTGTCTTAAGGCTCAGCCTCCTGCATGCACCTCCCACTCTGAAGGGGGCACTGCGGTTTTCTCCTGCCTTTGGAAGTCAGACCTTCATGTTTTAGTTGCCTGGTGACTTTGTCTCCCAGATCAGAGACAGCCCCTAGGAGCTGCTCACACTTAGCACCCAGGACAGTGCTACTCAATGGCTGAACAATTGGTGGGGTCCTCCCTGGGTGCCAGGCCCTGAGCAATCGCTTTACCTAGGTTATCTCCCTGTTGCAGAACGGCGGTGAGACAGGTATGTTCCATTTCACGATCGGGGGCACTGGCCCACGGAGCTGGGAGTGATTTGCCCATGAGCGCTGAGCTAGTAAGAGGCAAAGTTAGGATTTGACCCCTGGCCAGAATCCAGAGCCACCCGTCTTAACCACCTTTGTTTTCTCTTGGTCAGGGATGGGCTGGAAATGACACCTGGGAGGGGGTAGTTGATGTTCCTGGCAGGTGTGGCATCTTCTGCCCCCTCCCTGCTTGCTGACTGGTGTGTGTCCTTTGCAGATTAAGGAGTCAGAGGGCGTGGTCAACGATGAGCTTCCAAACTGCTGGGAGTGTCCAAAGTGTAACCACGCCGGCAAGACCGGGAAAGTGAGTGTCGGGCTCCAAGTCCCAGGGGTCAGCCTGGGAGGGGCGGACCTTGGTCTTGTAGATGCAGCCTGTCCCTGCCTTGTCGGCCAGTGGTTGCTGTGGGTTCTGGGTGGGGGGCAAGTCCAAAGATATACAGTTGGTTTGTTGCTTCTCTCTTTTTGGCCTACAAGCAAAAGCGTGGCCCTGGCTTTAAGTATGCCTCCAACCTGCCTGGCTCCCTGCTCAAGGAGCAGAAGATGAACCGGGACAACAAGGAAGGGCAGGAGCCTGCCAAGCGGAGGAGTGAGTGTGAGGAAGTGCCTCGGCGCAGGTCAGACGAACACCCCAAGAAGGTGCCCCCGGATGGCATCCTGCGCCGAAAGTCGGACGACGTGCACCTGAGGAGGAAGCGGAAATACGAGAAGCCCCAAGAGCTGAGTGGACGCAAGCGAGTACGGACTGGGAGGAGCGGGCAGTGAGGGGTGGCCTGGCTGGTCCCGGGTGTGGGGCGGGGGGGCGGGGGCGGAGATGGGCAGGGGGAGAACTCGGGGTCCTGGCCTCTGGCTGCCCTGACCAGGTCACGTAAGTCCTGAGAGCCCGGCCCAAAAGAAAGGAGGGGAAAACCAGCGAGTCACTCCTCTTCCCACCCCTTTAGGCCTCGACGCTTCAAACGTCCCCCGGTTCCTCCTCTCACCTCTCGCCGAGGCCCCCTCTAGGCAGCAGCCTCAGCCCCTGGTGGAGATCCAGTCTCACTTACTTCCAACAGCAGGTGCTCCCACGTCGCCCCGCCCTCCCGAGGCCCTGGGCACTTGCGAGTCCCGGGCTGCCCCCGCCCCCTCGCCTCCCCTCCCCGGGTCCTCCAGCCCATTGCCGCACCCGCTCCGAGGCATCTGTGCGCCGCAGCTTCCCAGGCCCCAGTCGCGGATCGCTGGCTCGAGGTTCTGGCGTGGGGCCTGGGAAGCTGAAGCTGCCGCGCGGAAGCCCTGTGGATCTGGGAACCTCGGAGGATCCTGGCGGCCCCGCTCCGCCCACCGGCCCTTCCCGCTTTGGCCACGAGGTGGCGCCTGGTTGTCTGCCCAGCTCCAGCCATTAAGGCTCCGCTGGGAACCCCGCAGCCCCTGCCTCCAGGACTGGCTCCCAGGGCCAAGTCCGACCTCAGTGGGCCAGTGCACATATCAGGGTCTGTCCGAGGGTGGGAGGTCAGTTGGGTGGGAACAGTTCGGCCACATTTCTCCCCTTCCAGCTTCTCTCTTAAAAGCAGCAGGCAGGGCCCACTGTCTTTTAGTTAACAGTAGAGGTGGGATTTGTGGGAAAGGTGACCCTCCAGCCCCCACTCTAGAGACTGTGGACTCGTGGTGGGGCTGGGGGTAGAGGGGACCAAATCCCATGAACCCTGGGAGCAAGCTCTGCATCCTTTTTTTTCCTGTGACAGCTAAAACCTGGCAAAGAAGATAAGCTTTTCAGGAAAAAGGTACCGTTTTCCATTCTCCTGTCTTCCTCTCCTCTCATGCCTGCTCCTGGGTCAGTGGGTCCCACGTTGGAGGGTGGAGAGGCCTGGGTGGGTGCAGCCCCTGAGCCTAGGAGCTTAGCTGCCCTCGCTTCCCCTCCTCCCTCAGCGGCGGTCTTGGAAGAACGCCGAGGACCGGATGGCTCTTGCCAACAAGCCTCTCCGACGCTTCAAGCAGGAGCCGGAGGATGACCTGCCCGAGGCGCCCCCCAAAGCCCGGGAAAGCGACCACTCCCGCTCCAGCTCCCCTACTGCTGGGCCCAGCACAGAGGGGGCAGAGGGCCCTGAGGAGAAGAAAAAGGTAAAGATACGCAGGAAAAGGCGGCTTCCCACCAAGGAGCTGAGCAAGGAACTAAGCAAGGAGCTGAACCAAGAGATCCAGAAGACAGAGAACAGCCTGGCCAACGAGAACCACCAGCCCATCAAGTCAGAGCCCGAGAGTGAGAGCGAGGAGCCCAAGCGGCCCCTGGGCCTCTGTGAGCGCCCCCACCGCTTCAGCAAGGGGCTCACCGGCACCCCCCGGGAGCTGCGGCACCAGCTGGGGCCTGGCCTGCGCAGCCCACCCCGTGTCATCTCCCGGCCCCCTCCCTCTGTGTCCCCGCCCAAGTGCATCCAGATGGAGCGACACGTGATTCGGCCGCCCCCCATTAGCCCCCCGCCTGACTCGCTGCCCCTGGATGATGGGGCAGCCCACGTCATGCACAGGGAGGTGTGGATGGCCGTCTTCAGCTACCTCAGCCACCAAGACTTGTGTGTCTGCATGCGGGTCTGCAGGACCTGGAACCGCTGGTGAGGGGTGCTGGCTGAGCTTGGATGGGGAGGCAGTGAGGGACTGGCCCGGTGTCAGGCTCCAGGCTCAGGCGTAGACTAGACCAGGGATGGCACATGCGTGGTATGTGTGCCCACTTTAGTCCCTCGTGATGATCTTTCTTTCCTTCTAAGCTCAGTCCAGCGTAATTCTTCTCAAAGAGTTCCAGGTGGCTACAGCAATCTGGTCATGCTGGTCTTGTCAGAAGAGGTGAACCCTAGTTGATTGCCTGATTCAGCCTTGGAAGATGAGCTAAGGACCAGGTGGAATCCTTGTCCTTAAAAAGGTAGCCCAGATTAAAAGCAAGGGTTCCAGTTACCGATCTTAACTTCAGCTCTGATACTTCGTAGCTTTCTGGCCTTTGCCAGGTCACTTACCTTCACCTGTAAAAGGGCATACGTAATAGGATGTCTGCCTAGAGCGTTGTTGTGAGAAGTGGCCTGTAGGGGGAGTAGTGAAACCCCCGGTAAATACTTGATGGAGAACAGGTACTGGCATCTTCTATGGGGGCCTGTGGCAGTCAGAGCAAAGGTGCCCAGGTGTGGGCAGGACAGGTGTTAAACGAAGGATCCAGAGGGTGGAGCTGGGGAGCCCCCCACCCCCAAACTTGGTAGTGGGGGAGTTGCCACAGCCATGCAGGGGGCTCCCCACGTGAGCCCCTAAGTTTGATGCCCCCTCTGCTGGGCCTGGCCCCCAGGTGCTGCGATAAGCGGTTATGGACCCGCATCGACCTGAACCACTGCAAGTCCATCACACCCCTGATGCTGAGTGGCATCATCCGGCGGCAGCCTGTCTCCCTGGACCTCAGCTGGACCAATATCTCCAAGAAACAGCTGAGCTGGCTCATCAACCGGTTGCCTGGTGAGCACTGGGCCAGGGACCGCAGAGGTGCAGTGGTGGGTGCTGGGTCGCGTCTCCTGACCTGCCACCTCTGTCCCCCAGGGCTCCGAGACTTGGTGCTGTCGGGCTGCTCGTGGATCGCTGTCTCAGCTCTCTGTAGCTCTAGCTGTCCATTGCTCCGGACCCTGGATGTCCAGTGGGTAGAAGGACTAAAGGATGCCCAGATGCGGGATCTCCTGTCCCCACCCACAGATAACAGGCCAGGTGAGTGGCCAGGCCCAGGTGTGTGTGCTCAAGGGGGTCAGCTTGGAGGCGGTGTGACCAGGCTGTGCCATTGGATCTGGTTGTCCCCACAGGCCCCACCTGGTACATGTGTTCTCAAGCTTTCTCTCGTCTCAGCCCTTTTCCAGAAGATGCAGAGATTGTCCCAGCTGACACGTTCGCAGGCACCTTCAGGCATAGAAGCGATGCGTGAGAGCAGAGGCTTCTTTGCGCACCCGAGACTCCACTGGGGGGTCTTCGCATGCATCTGACTGCTTCTCCGTTTATTTGTCCTTTGTTGGCTTTAAGCCTCCATAAACACGGGGGTCAGCGTAGTTAGAGATGGGCTCCCAAGAGGGAGCCTTCCTGGGCCGGGTTGCGAAGGTCATTGCTCCCCGTGGTGATCCAGAGATGCTGTGCTGTATTGCTCCAACTAGCTGAGTACTGCTGGGTAGAATGGGGGCTGTTTCTAAATGTTCTGACGTGTGAGATTTGATGTGGAATCTTTTGGATTTTTAAATGAAGGAACTAATTTGGGGAAACAGTCAATGGCCATTTGAAACCCAAGTGTGACATGTGGCTGGTTGGCCTTCTAGTGCTATGTCAATGTGACTAGACCTCCCTGGTCAGGTCGACATGCTGCCCCTCTCCTTCCTGCCCCCTTCAGGTCAGATGGACAATCGGAGCAAGCTCCGGAACATCGTGGAGCTGCGTCTAGCAGGCCTGGACATCACGGACGCCTCCCTGCGGCTCATCATACGCCACATGCCCCTGCTCTCCAAGCTCCACCTTAGTTACTGTAATCATGTTACCGACCAGTCCATCAACCTGCTCACTGCTGTGGGCACCACCACCCGAGACTCCTTAACCGAAATCAACCTATCAGGTCAGTCGGCACCCAGCGAGGTCTGCCTGGGACCCTGGGGGATGGGCTGGGACCTTCACATTTGTGGGGAAGTACTTTGTGTGCCTGCTCTTAGAGGGTCGCGGTGTTAGGGCGAGGACAGATCTGTGACAGTACAGACACGCGGCCTGGGCTAGAGGAAGAACATGAAACACAGCAGTTACTGCTGGGTTGGTAATACTTGCTGCCAAAAAATGGTGGTGGTAGCAGCCAAAACACAGAGCCATGGTTCCTGACCCAAAATACTGGCTTGAGGAACTTCTCCCAGGTGGTATAGACAAGCAGAGGGGAGCAGGGCAGCAGTGGGCGGTGAGGCTGGGCAGGCTCGGACCGATGAAGTAGCTTGGTTGTCCACACTTAGGTGCACCTTGCCTAGCCCTGCTATCAGGGGCCGGCAGGGGCGAGAAGACTCTACAGCTGGTACTGCTGGGGTTCTGCGTCCGCAGGATCCTGCGTCCGCAGGATCCTCGGGTTCCTTGCTGATGGGGCTGGAGTCAGTTCGCAAGGCCCTGGGGTGTGACTGATGGCGAGGTGGACAGAGAGCGTGGCCCGTCTCCACCCAGCTCTGGTCTTATCGCTTAGGGTGTCAGATTGTGTATGTAAGATTTACATAAGACCTAAAAAACCACTTTTTCCTCCAGAAATTAGGAACTAATAAAGGACACCTTCATTTCATGCTTGGTAGATCCGTACCTTCCTGTCAACTGTGCCACGTTGGAGGAGGAATGGTACAAGAGCATTCTCTAACTAGGAAGCCATTCCTCCTCCTCGGGGAGTTTTGGTGGCAAGGGTTGTCCCTCCCTGTGGAGGCAGAGAAGAGCGAGCCCTGCTGGGCTGAGGATCCCAGCTCAAGGCTCCCCTCGTGGTCTTGCACGGATGCTGGAGCTGCCCTCTGGAGAAGGGCCTAGGTGGCTCTTGTTCTAGCCCCGAGCGGGGCTGGGTATTGTGGTGACTCTTTAGTGACTAGGAGTTCCGTGTCTGTAGCAGAGATCCCAGCGTCAGTCCCCGTCCCCTGCAGCGCTGGCCAGGCCGCGCTTGTGCACATGGAAACCCGCTTTGGCATTTGTCTTTCCACGCAGGTCCTCCCTTCTTCTCAGTACAGGGAGATCTCTGTTCCGGTTAGGAGCTGTGCCGTACTGGAGGCAAATCTCTATACCCAGTCTCTTTTAGATTCATTGCTTTTTAAAAAGTTTTCCCTTGGGGCGCCTGGGTGGCACAGCGGTTGGGCGTCTGCCTTCGGCTCAGGGCGTGATCCCGGCGTTGTGGGATCGAGCCCCACATCAGGCTCCTTCACTATGAGCCTGCTTCTTCCTCTCCCACTCCCCCTGCTTGTGTTCCCTCTCTCGCTGGCTGTCTCTATCTCTGTCAAATAAATAAAATCTTTAAAAAAAAAATAAAATAAAATAAAATAAATAAAAAAAAATAAAAAGTTTTCCCTTGCCATCAACTAACTAATGATAAAAATAGTCTGCGGCATAAAATAGATGGCTGTGAGCATGCTTCAGGATCCATGAACTTGAAGGATCTGCTCTAGTGACGATGAAGTGACGGTTGTCTAGCTGTTGTTGTGCAGGCTGAATTTTACCACAGAATATTTATGTGGGTGCGCAAGGCAGGCCTTTCCCTTCCTTCCCGATTCTCACCACCCCCCTCACACACAATCACCCTAAATTCTTTCTTCCAGTGTGTCTCCATACTTCCACACAGCAAACCTATGTTGCTATTTCTTGATTTTCTTTTTCCACTCGGGCCTTCTGTATCTATGAGCCCGCTGTGCAGAACACAAGGACCACTACTCTTCCCGCCTTGCACCATTTTTTTATTTCCTGGAGTTAATAATAATTGCTTTTTTGTCTAGTCTCTACACAGACTCTGCACCAGACTCGAATACTCTTCTGTCTGGCCCCGACCAGTTTTTACAGGAGCCCTCCCTTCTGGAGTTCCTTTCTCCCAACTCCTGCCTGCTGACTGTGTCCTACTGCCATCCTAGAAATTGTCTTGGTCTGTGTGTTGTGCAGGGTCCCTACTTTCCTTGATCCCACATTTTTTTCTTGGCCTCTCTGATTTCGTGGAGGACATTTAGACTTTGTCCAAAATGTTTTTTATTATTCCCTCATATTTGATAGCTTAGCTGGATGTGGGAACCATGTTGTTTCAGAAAGTGGGAGGCATTGCTCCTTTTTCTTTGCCTTCCAGAGTCCAATCCAGAACCATTTGATACTTCATCCTTCAGTGAGTATGTTCTCTAATCGGAAGTTTGTTAGGACATTTGCTTTGTTGCTCTTCTTCTGTAATTTTTTTTTTTTTTTTTTTTTTTNTTTTTTTTTTTATTTTTTTTTTTTTTTTTTTTTTTTTTTAAGATCTGAGAGAGAGAGGAGCAGGGGGAGTGGCAGAGCGAGAGGGAGAAGCCCAATGTGGGGCTCAATCCAGGGACTCCGGGATGATGACCTGAGCTGGAGGCAGATGCTTAATAGATTGAGCCACCCGGGCGCCCCTAGTTTTCTGTAATTTTTGATGATGAGCCTTGGTTTCAATCTTTTCATCCACCACACTAGAAACAAATGTCCTTCAGTTCTGGGAAATTTCCTTGAATTATTTCTTAATTTCCTTTTCTTCTGTTACCTCTTTATTAACTATTGCTCTGATATATATATATATATATATATATTTATTTATTTATTTATTTATTTATTTATTTTTTCCTCCTGTTTCCCACCTTTGTGTCTTTTTTCTTGCTTTTCTGGGAGTTTTCTTCCACTTTAACACACAATTTATACAGGTTTTTTTTTTTTAAATTTTATTAATTTTATTTATTTTTAAAGGAGTTTTTTTTTGTTTGTTTTTTGGTTTTTTTTTTTTTTAGATTTTATTTATTTATTCGACAGAGATAGAGACAGCCAGCAAGAGAGGGAACACAAGCAGGGGGAGTAGGAGAGGAAGAAGCAGGCTCATAGCAGAGGAGCCTGATGTGGGGCTCGATCCTATAACGCCGGGATCACGCCCTGAGCCGAAGGCAGACGCTTAACCGCTGTGCCACCCAGGCGCCCCCAATGATTTTATTTATTTTAGAGAGCGAGTGGGGGGAGGAGCAGAGGGAAAGGGACAGGCAGACTCCCCGAAGAGCACAAGCCCAGTGCAGGGCTCGATCCCACGACCCTGAGATCATGACCTGAGCCAAAACCAAGAGTCGGACACCTAACCGACTGAGCCACCCAGGTGCCCTGGTTTTTATTGCTGCTGTTTATGTAGGTCAAAAACAGTCAAAACATGGGCAGTTTCATATGGTTCAACCTATATTTTAAATTTTATAGCTTTATTTTATTCTTTGAACTCACACCCTCCCCTCCACATTCTCCCACCCTTTCCCCTCACCTGTTGTTTGTACTTCTGTAGAGAGGCCTATTCCTGTTTCTTAGTTCCATCTGAGGATATAGATAGTTTTAGTTTCTTCTCCCTGCATATACTTTTTCCTTCAGACATAGTCAGTAGCCCTCATAAGAGATCTTTCTTGGATTTAGTGTCAGTGCTTGGTTGTCCACTCTGGGGTGATCGGAGGCTACAGACGTCAGTCATTTTGTGGTCAGCATGGGTTGCTTCTTTGGAGAAACCCAGATGTGAGATCTTTCAGCTTTTCTCTTGAGCTGGTCAGGGCTGCCAAAAGGATTCTTCTTTCTTGACCTCCCAGCGGGAGGGTGCAAGCTAGGCTGCCCAGTGTCCTAGGGCCTGGCGAGGGAAGGAGGCTGGGGGATCTCAACAGTCAGCAGGTGAGTTTCCCTGTAGACCCTGATTTTGACTGGATGCCCCAGCCTGCTGTGCCAGGTGATGCCCAAACCAGAGACTTTCTCTCTTACCCTCAGAGACTGAAACTCCGCTCTTTTGCAGCTGGGGAGGGAATCTAACCCTTCTTTAGCTCCATTTCCTGTGCTTGTTGCTTCCACTACCAGAACCTTTGGCTGTTTATAGAATAAATCTGTTTCTCTGCTTTCCCTTCAGCCAGTTTAGGTTAAGCTTTCTCGAATCTACCAAACTGTTATCTCTTCTCCAGCTTCCAGAGTTAAAAAAGATTTATTTTGGTAAAATACATAACATAAAATTTACCATTTAAGTATACAGTTCACTAGCATTTAAGTTCATTTACATCGTTGTGTAACCACCACCACTATTTCCAGAACTTTTTCTTCACCCCATCAGAAGCTCTGTACCCACTCACTCCCCATTCCTCCTTCTCTCCGCCCCTCACAGTCTGCATTCTGTGTGAACTTGACTTTTTTAGGGACCTTATGAAAGTGGAATTAGGTAATAGCTTATAGTGTTTTGTTGACTGGCTTATTTTAATTAGCATAATGTCATCAAGGTTCATCCACGTTGTATCGTGTGTCAGAATTTCCTTCCTTTTGAAGCTAAATAGTATTCCATTGTGTGTATATCCCAAATTTTATCTGTTCATTCATCAGCGGACAATTGGCTTGCTTCTACCTTTTGGCTATCATGAATAATGCTGCTAGGAAAACATGGGTGTACAAAATCTGTGCAAGTCCCTGCTTTCAGTTCTTTTGGGTATATACCCAGAAGTGTACTGCTGGATCATATGGTAATTGTAGGTTTAATTTTTTTGAAGAACCTACCATATTGTTTTCCATAGCAGCTGCACAATTTTATATTCCTACTGATAGGAATGTCATCTTTGGGAAATGTCTATTCATGTCCTTTTTCTTTTTTTAATGAGCTAGGTTATGGATTTTTTGTTGTTGAGTTCTAGGAGTTTTTTTGTTTTTGAGCTAGCGAGCGAGCACATACACAAGCCGGGGAGTGGGGGGTGGGCAGAAGCAGAGTATCCCAAGCAGGCTCCACGCTCAGCACAGAGCCCAACACAGGGCTCCGTCTCACAACCCTGAGAGCATGACCTGAGCCGAAATCAAGAGTTGGACGCCCAACCAACTGAGCCACCCAGGCACCCCGAGTCATAGGAGTTCCTTAATATATACTCTAGATATTAATCCCATATCAGATACGTGATTTACAAATACTTTTGCCCATTTTGTGTGTTGTCTTTTCACTTTCTTGTAATGTCTTTTGCACAAACGTTTTTTAGTTCAATCTCTTTTTGTTTGTGCTTTTGGTGTGGTGTTAAACCATTGACAAATTCAGGGGTGCCTGGGTGGCTCGGTTAAGTGTTTGCCTCTGGCTCCAGTCATGATCCCAGGGTCCTGAGATCAAGCCCTGGCTTAGTGGGGGAGACTGCTTCTCCCTCTGCCCCTCCCCCCCAATGCTCGCTCTCTCTCAAAATCTTTAAAAAAGAAAAAAGAAACCATTGACAAATTTAAAGTCATATAGTTTAGCTCCTATGTTTAGGTCTAAATTTTGAGTTAATTTTGTATACGGTGTGAGGTAGAATGTCCAGCTTCATTTGTATATAGATATCCAATTTTCCCAGCAGCATGTGTTGAAAAGTTTGTCTTTTATCCACTAAGTGGTTGTGGCACCTTGTCAAAAATCGTTGAAGATTCAAAGGTTTCATTTCTGGGCTGTCAGTTCCTGGTCTCTTCGTCTATATGACTTTAATGCCAGTAATACATGCTGTGGCTTTGTGGTGACTTTTGACATCAGGAAGTGTGAGTCCTCCAATTTTGCTTTCTAGACTGCTTTGGCAATTCAGGATCCCTTACGCTTCTACATGAATTTTAGGATAGATTTTTCTATTTCTTAAAAAAAAATGCTCTTGGTATTTTATACCAACTTCATTGAATCTGTAGATTGCTTTGAGTAGTGTTGACATTTTAACAATATTAGGTCTTCCCATGAACATGGGGTAGCTCTCCATTTATATCTTTAAATTCTTGCAGCACTTTTTTAGTTTTCAGTGTACAAAGTCGTTCACTTCGTTGGTTAAATTTATTCCCAAGTATTTTTTTTATTCTTTCTGATGCTACTCTAATGGAGTTAATTTTCTGATTGTTCGTTGCTAGTGTATAAAAATGCAGCTGATTTTTGTGTGTTCATTTTGTATCCTGCAACTTGGCTGAACTTGTTTACTTCTTTATGCCACCTCCAAACCTGGGACTTTGATAAGCCTGAGGCCTGCACTAAGGCTGTATTATTTTTTACAGTTGGTCTGTACTATTTTCAACCCACTCACCTGAATGGAAAAAGGAAAGTGCAGACACTAGTGGTGACAGAGACTTCAAGCTGAACACCACTGAGATGAAGGAATTTATCTGGCTCAGAGGGGGACTCTGAGCCTCAGTTAGATGCTAAGGGGCATTGAAGCCAATTGACTATGGATTCAGTTCTAAAACCAAAGAGGGTGGTAAAAGCAAAGTATAAATTAAGAGAGTAGGGGTAGAAGAGAGTGTCTGTGAGAGCATGATGAAAGATTCTGAATTCTGGGTTTGCTCACTGTCAACAGAATCTCGCCAGCCCCTTGTAGCACCGTGGTTTTCTGCACGGGTTTCCAGTAAACAGTAAGGGGCTCAGAAGCCCGCTGTGCCTCGCTTTCTGAAAGCACTGGTGCCCCCATGAGGGCAAAGGATCCCAAGATGACCACACAGATGTTCTCTCACTCTTTGCTTCCCCCCCAACTGATCCGAAGGGAATAAGCAGATAAGTGCACAATAACATAGATAGGGAGGTATTTATCGACAATTAATTAGATGGGAAAAACAAGCTATTTAATATATTGTGTGGTCCTAGCTTTGTTAAACAGCATAGAGAGGAGACCTATTTAGGTGAGAATATATACATATAAAGAGGCTATGGTAAGCTGCTAAGTGGCTTCACTTGGAAGTCTGAATGTTTTTCAAGATACGTTAACCTTTATAATTGGTAGATGGAACCATTCCCCATTTAATGAGCGCTTTCCAGCAAGTGCAGTTTTCCTAGGGCACCAAGGGCTGGACTATGCTCAAGGGCCCTGTCTTGTTTCATGGCTCAGTGCTGGGGTTTGGGTGGCGGGAGGGGCCTTCGGCCTCTGCAGTTCCTCCACCTCACGTTGTCTCCTCTTCCCTGCAGACTGCAATAAGGTTACTGACCAGTGCCTGTCCTTCTTCAAACGCTGTGGAAATATCTGTCATATTGACCTGAGGTACTGCAAGCAGGTTACCAAGGAAGGCTGTGAGCAGTTCATAGCTGAAATGTCTGTGAGTGTCCAGTTTGGGCAAGTGGAAGAAAAACTCCTGCAGAAACTGAGTTAGTCCAAGGACAAGTATGTAAATAAGGGATGGGGGGGGGAGGGGAAATGGCAGGGGAGGGGAAAAAACTTTACAGAAACTAGGGCTTTTATTTTCAATTTGGAACTTGAAACAACAGACCACACAATTCCATTTTGCAAGTCTTGCTGAGGGAGAAGCCGTTCCACCACCTGTTTGGGCAATGAGTGAACCGGACACTTTGCTCTGGTCTATCTGAATTGTAACTGCACTGCTTTCTGGACCATTTCTAAAGGCGGCCTTTACCAAGAAGACATTCCCGCTGGAGAGGAGGATGGACGCTGAAGAAATTCTCTTACTGAAGCAGGAGCTTGGGAGTTTGTGTTGGTGGTGGTGTTTTGTTTTGGACACCTCATTCCTTGCAACTCCGGGGGTCGGTGTCAACGTAAAGTGGACCACACACCACATCTGCTGCCGTCGTGACATTTTTTTGTTTCGTTTTGTTACATCTTACATTATGCAGAACTATTTTTGTACAAATTGTTTAAAAGTTATTTATGCAAGGTTTGAATGCATACTTGTGTTTTTATTGTTTTGAGATTGCCAACTTTCCTGGTTTCCTTAAGGTAGGAGAGAACTTAACCTGTACTTCATCGACACCAGTAATCCATCTACACACGTGCCCAGATTTGGCAAAGCAGGTGAAGACCTTCCAATTAAAAGCATGTTTAACTGGAGGTTGAGAGCCTGCTTCGTACGTCAAGAATTACATAAGCATGTGGATATATGTTAATTAATTATAGTCGAAGTAAGACACTTTGCCAAGTTTCCTCTGTATAGAATTCACCCATTTCTCAAAATTTTAAAATTCAGACTTCAGCCTTTGCACTCAGGAGGGTTTTGCGCCAGCATGAGCTCTTGTACTCTACCCAGATCTAATTTATACAGTGGGTCAAGAAGTAGAATAAATGATCCAACGTAGCCTTTCTTTTCCTGTTTTCTCTCCTTTGAAGGGAGTTGTTGAGTTCTCGTTCAAGGTTTATAACATGGCTATTTCCTAGTTGTAAAGTTATGCCTTCATAAGTGCCATTGTTGTAAGGTGTTGTTTTCCTAGACCTTCCCTGATGCGGTTTTACCTTTGTTGAATTTGTATAAACAATTGTACAAAAAAGCACTCTTGGCCTTGGAGAGTTTCTGTTGAGTGGACTAGAAATCTGAGAAGTCCAGAGGCTGCATCTTGACACCAGTATAAACAACTATCTTAGTCATCAGAGAAACGCAGCAGCCCCACAGTGTGCATGGGTTCCTGTCTTCAGAGTTTTGGGCCGTGGAAGGCAGTGGGAGACAACAGCGCTGCCCCAGTGGCCATGAGTAGGGATTCGGTACAGACCGCCTCAAGGGGCGGGTGGCTTACCTGTGTGGGGGCCTCTGACCCCCCCCCGTATGAAATAACTGCCCCACGGGAGCGGGTGGGGGCTGTCCATCTCCTCAACCTCTCCCTGGAGGCAATTCACGGAGGCCACACACTGCGCTTGCGAGTCTTGGGCCAGGGCGGCTGGAGGCACTTGGCTGTGAGGGGACGTCTCCAGCTGACAGACAACAGAAACCAGGGAGAAGTCCTTTTAGAACACAGAATTTTTTTTTTTTTTAAAGATTTTATTTATTTATGCGACAGAGATAGAGACAGCCAGCGAGAGAGGGAACACAAGCGGGGAGTGGGAGAGGAAGAAGCAGGCTCATAGCAGAAGAGCCTGATGTGGGGCTCGATCCCACAACGCTGGGATCACGCCCTGAGCCGAAGGCAGATGCTTAACCGCTGTGCCACCCAGGCGCCCCAGAACACAGAATTTTTTTAACAATAGGGTCCTGCAACCTTCCACTGCCATATAGAAAGGGCTGTTTCAGTGAATCTGAAAATGGAGAAGATAACCCACCTTCCTTCTTCAGTAGTTTGTTGCTCTCCACCCTTTTTTTTTTTTTTTGCCACAAAATGGTTTCAGATCCCACCCAGTCTCACACCTCCTTTAGTTTAAACCCAGAGATCCTTTGACTCAAGGACTTCTGCAGCTGTTACACCCCAGAATTTAACTCAGGAGATGCACTTTTACAGAGGTAAGATTAGTTTAACATTTTTTTTTTTTTTAATATTAGAGCACAAGCTGGGGGTAGGGGCAGAGGGAGAGGGAGAAGCAGACTCCCCGCTGAGCAGGGAGTCCGCCATGGGGCTCGCAACCCAGAACCCTGAGATCATGACGTGAGCTGAAGGCAGATACTTAACCAACTGAGCCACTCAGCGACCCCAACGCTATGGTTTATTTATAAAAATGTGGCTTACCTTTGCAAGCCTGTTCGTTCATCATGGAGCACCCCCACAGACGCCAGCCTGAGTTCTCCAAACTTCTGAATAAGCGCTACCCTGATGTCCAGTAAAGGCTGCCTCTTCTTCGGGAATTGCTTTAATTAAGGATAAATGTTCTCCAGGTGAACAGTCATTGGGGCCAGAGGGCCCTGTTTCTCCTGTAATGTTTCCAGGAGTACGCGGGTCTGCCAAGAGGAGGCAGAGAGGGCTGCCAGGGCCTCAGAACCGAGACACTGGTCTCTCCAGACTTGAGGCAGGCCACCATCCTGCAGTGGTCGCAAATGGAGCTCCCCTGGGTGTACTGAACAAACCAGTCAAGGTTATACCAGTATAGTTTCTGTACAGACCTGTTACTTTTAAAAATGAGCTTTAGGGATACCTGGGTGGCTCAGTCGGTCATGATCCCAGGGTTCTGGGATGGAGCCCTGTGTCAGGCTCTGCTCTGCGGGGAGCCTGCATCTCCCTCTCCTTGCCGCTCCTCCTGCTCGTGCTTTCTCCCACTCTCTCTCTGTCAAATAAATAAAATCTTTAAGGAAAATAAAAATTTTTAAGAAGGGGCACCTGGGTGGCTCAGTTGGTTAAGCATCTGCCTTCGGCTCAGGTCATGATCCCAGGATTCTGGGATCAAGTCCCACATTGGGCTCCCTGCTCCACGGGGAGCCTAGTTCTGCCTCTGCCTGAGCTTTTGATGAGGCCAGCCTGAGCTAAATGCTTGCAAATAGTTGCTCTGAGTCCACAGACCATAACTGATGAAGCAAAAAAAAGGACCATAATCCAGAGGCAGTGCTTTGTGGATTAGATCACAGCTTCCTAATCCAGAAAAGAGGCTCCACTCCATCCCTGCTTCCTCTAGGGAACCTGAGGTTTACAAAGGAGGAACACCATGGCATGTCCAAAGCATCGAATGCTGTCCTTCCATACTGTGAGGATAGGAGCAAGGGGACAGCACTGTATTCCACTGTAGACCTTCAGACTTTTATCCACATATTACCTGTTCAAAAAATTAAAGAGACAGAGCGTGCCAGCTGGAAAATGTACATTGCAGGGAGAAAAGTTTGCCCTCTGCCAAATAAATCAGTCAATACCTTGTGAGCTGTCAAGCCTGTTAGGCTACAAATTTCTGTTGGCTACTCACTAAACCAAGATTACTTCAAAACACTACCTTAAAAATACCACCACTAAGGAGCACCTGGGTGGCTCAGTCAGTTAGGTGTCTGCCTTTAGCTCAGGTCATGATCCTGGGGTCCTGGGATCCAGCCGTGGGTCGGGCTCCTTGCTCAGCAGGGAGCCTGCTTCTCCCTCTGCCTGCTGCTCTCCCCCTGCTTGTGCTCTCTTTCTCGCTCTTTCTGACAAATAAAATCTTAATAAGAAACACAAAAAAACCCGCCATTAAGAGTTTTTGTTCTCTTGCTAAAAACAAGTACCTGAGACAACTTGTATAATCCAGGAGGAAACACCAAACAAGCTGTTTGAAGCTGAGGCCATGTACAAATGAATCTCAATTTTCTGACTTAAGACAAACCAGCCCCTGCTGCTCAGGTTCTACTTCTGTGTGTTTACTACCACCTGCTGGCCTGGATTTGAAGATTTCTTTCCACCAAATGAGCGAATTGTGGGCAAGGTTGAATTTCTGGAGTTCACGGTCTCACGAGAGGTACAGCCAGGGTGAGCGCTCCTACGGCTTCAGCAGGGGTTGGGTTTTATTGCTTCTGTGGTAATGATCTGCTCAGGCCGCTTACCATGAACTGTAGCCAACACCCACCCTGGGCTCTGTAGGCAAACAGGAGAGAAGGTTCTTTGAAATATCCACGAGGCCTGGGTTTGCATGCTTTGACCCTCAAAACCAGAAGACACGGGAAGGCATGCTTTTCTTCACAATGAGGGCAAACTTTCTCCGCTACAGCCAGGGGCAGACTATCTGCCTCCCTTGCTAAAATCTAAAGATTTACTTACTGACTTCTGGATCCTGAGCACTTAAAGACATGTGTGCTAGTCACTGCAGAGTCAAAAAATAAAACCCAACAGGACTCAGAAGAGAAGTTGGACATTTCTTAAAAACATACCTGCCCACTACCAGTGGGAATGAGTCCACAGTAGGTTTCAACCAAAACACCATGCTCGTTGGAGTGAGATGTGAAAGAAAGCGATTTCAGATCATTCATGTTCTAGGAACCGTTCTGCATAAGCCCATGGCAGGTTTCTCATTTACTAGGTGGTAGTGGAAGAGTTAAGAAAACAGTGTCAGAGCCAGGTTCACATTCTGACGTTAGCCACTTCCTTGTATCAAATATTTTGTTATCGCTTTTTTTGGTAACAGCTCTATCAAGAGACCGTCACATACCAAATAATTCACCCACTTTTTAAGTAATCTCTACCCCCAATGTGGGGCTCGAACTCACAATCCTGAAATCAAGAGTTGTATGTCCTTAAGACTGAGCCAGCCAAGTGTCCCAGCGACTTTCTAAGATTTTAGACAAGTTCTTTAATTTCTCAGAGGTTCACCATCTGCAAAGCAAGGCAACAGCGATTTCAGAATGTTGGAGAGAACTAGAAAACACCCAGCACAATACCTGGTCACAGGAAAGAGCAAGTCCATCGTTAAGCTTACTGGCAGGTCAGCAGCAAAGGTAGATCACTGCAAGTCTTTGAAGGTGCTCCCGTCTCTTGTGTAGAAGGTGGCCAGACCAGGCGCAGATACCCATTCGTGCTGTACCCAAGTGAATTAGGAACTGACTAGGACAATGTAAGCAAAAGCATTTCTTAAAATCTAATTTTATTCCTAAGGTTCAAATTAGCTAGCGGTAGCACTAAAAATACACTTTCACTATACAAAACAGTGTAAACTGATTACACATTAATAAAGAATTTAACACACACACTTCTCTAACGAAAGAAGCTAGATGCAGCCCTTGCTCTAAAAAGCTGTACCTGAACAGAAATGGACATGTTGAGTCTAAGGCCCTGGCAAGTTGACTGCAGAATGTCGGTTGTTCCCAATTATGTTTAAACGCAGAAATAGCAACAATGTGGTAACTTACATTCATCAAATAGTAGCACTGAAAATCTACATGACTAATAAGGGGAACATTCAGAGGGGCCACTGCTCAGTGTGCACCATGTCGGCCACTTGTGGACAGTGATCTCATCCAAAAAGAACAGAAGTTTCAAACATCTGAGTAGTTTAAGTTAAAAATAGGATGAAGGAGAAATAAGAGAACAGGATAAATGTTCTCCAAAGAGAACAGTAGCTGATGCTGTAAGCAGTCTGACTTCATCAGCGATTAGTGATCACGGACATGGGACGAAGCCCTGCAGGACCTGGGAATCGGCACGTCCACGGGCTGGCAGGCGCGTGGCACAGGCCAACGTCACCACCACGTAGGAAGAATCTTTCTGTCCCGTTAGTAGTGAAAATAATTTCTAAAAATAGTTTCAGCCTTTGAACAGTAAGTTTCCAGTTGCTTCTGTACACTGAAATGTCTGGGATCGAGCTTGGGGGCGAGTGTGCCGTCGGGAGGAGCCTGGGCTTCAGGACTTGAACACATGCACGGCGCGCACCACGTACTGCCGGCAGATGGGACACTCGCTCATGCGCTTGCCACACTTGGTGCAGGTGACCATGTGCCCGCACTCGAGCAGGACACAGTCGATGACGGCGTCCATGCAGATACGGCACAGGCGGTTATCCTCCTCATCCTGCAGCTGCAGCCGCTCGCCATCTGAAAGGCAACAGAGACCTGGGGCTGCGGGCACAGCGCTGCCTGACAGGGCTGGGCCCTGGATGAGCCCGGTGTCGTAAGAGAAATAATCCAGCTTCTCTGCACCTCGGTTCCCTCCACTAGAAATGGTAGTAATAACAATGCCTACACTTTGTAGAGTTTTGTGAAGAAAAAATTAAAAATGGTTAGCTTAGGGCCGGGTATGAAGGGCCCAACAAATGTTAGCTACTTATTTCTATTTTATAGCTGTAATTCAAAGTTTATGTGATAAGGATAGATTACTTCTGTAAGTGAAAATGAAGAAACCCAAGGTTGTCCTATACATGGGCCTCAGAGCACATGACTGGAATTTCCAACCCAACTGTGTGGCCTTGGGAAAAGTCAGTCTCCAGAGCTTCATCTCGGTAGGAAGAGCTTTATTTCCACACTGACAGAAAAGTTACGAAGAGTCATACATCAAGTAGCCTGTACTTGTGGAAAAGTTTAGAAGTATCTCTGAAAAACCAGTTGGAGTCTGTCTAACTGTAAACAGATAGGCCATTCTGGCTCTGTGGCCCAGATTTAGGTTCTGAGAAGATCCAAGCTCTGAATAAGAAAGGTGCTAAATAAGTTTAAAAAGTTCATCTCAGCCTAAGATTTGTCCCTAGAGCTATAGACATTGAGGCTTCCCTTTTCACAGGTCGTAGAGGGAACGGATGGGAATATATCATGAATACAGTCAGAAAGAGCAGGAATTCAACCCTGAAGGGCCAACAGCCTCTGGATATAAAAGAAATAACAATGCCATGTCAAGAGATTCTTGTAAACCAGGGAGTGGGGAGAAAGGATTCATGGGATAAGACAATGGATGAGCCAGTGGAGAAGACACTAGAGGGCTCCTGAGTAAACCAGAGTCTAGGCTGTGGTCCCCTCTCCTGCACGGAAGTTTCCTTCCAACTCTTACAAGTTCTGAGCATGAAGCGGAGGAGCCAGGGTCTGTCAAGGCTATTACGTAAGGCTACTGGGGTGAATCTCAACATAAGGGACTGAAGCCAGTCAAACTAGGGAAGACTCCAGCTCTGCTCAAAACAAAAGGAGTATTCCACAAGCCTGGAGATTGAACCAGGGATAGAATAAGCAGTGAGTTAACTGAAAAAGGCACTTTGGCAAACGTGCATGTCTCGGCCTCCTCTACCATAAACCCCGGGAGGGTGGGAATGGCTATGCATGACCAGTGCACGCTGTACACAGTTGTACACCCTCTAAACTCTAAGCAAACAGACTTCTCCCCTCGCTGCCAGAACACCATTTCCCAGCCACAGCCTGGCACCTCTGAAGGCTCTGAGGGTCAAGATTCCTGTGTCTACCCTTGTGGCATCATCTTAGAAATAGGTATGCCAAAATACTTCCTGCATATTCTGGACATAAAACTGTTTATCAATAATTGCTGTATTATAACCAGATTTAAAGAAAAAAAACTCAAGGTGATAAAAGTTAATGACAGGAGGACCATTTAGATAAGAACATAATAGGGCACCTGGGTGGCTCAGTCGGTTGAGTGTCTGCCTTTGGCTCAGGTTGTGATCCTGGAGTCTTGGGATGGACCTGCATGGGCTTCCTGCTCAGTGGGGAGTCTGCTTTTCCCTCTCCCTCTACCCCTCCCCCTGTTCCTTCTTTCTCTCTCTCAAAACAAATTAAAAAAAAAATAGATAGGAACATAATATTTGTCTGAACACCACTGAAATCTTTTTTCTTGTCTATAAATGCTCTATGATTTGGCCCTGTTAGCGACTAAGGATTTCTGCCCCATGCCTCATCAATAAATAGATCGGGAATTCTTAACCTCAGCTTTTCCCAATTTACACAGAAACCTAATACTTGATGCTAATAACTACTTAACTTCTTGGCTCTAGGGAATTTTTTTTTCCAGTGAGGATTTAAAAGCTACAATTGAGATAACCAAAGTATTGGCCTGCCAGAGGGTTAGTGAGAAAACGTGCATTTTTATAGAGACAAGGAATTTCATTAGAGTTCTAACAAATTATGGCAAAGAAAACCAGACTGAACAAATGATGACCTAACTCACTTGGCAATGGCAGTCTCACAGCCAACATCACATAATAAACACACTACTTAACAGATTGACAGATTCCTATATCTAATTCATTCAATAAAAGGATACATAATTTTCTCAAAATATTTGACTTCACTGTGATAGAAACAGCCCAATTTTAAAAGCCAAAGAAGGATAGTATAGGGGGAAGAAAGAAAAAGGAAACCTACATGACTTTTGGTTTTCTTCATTCTCTTTGTATAACCGGTTTACTTTCTCTACCAGCTCCCATTTTTCACAACAGCCAGAATAGTTGACAAAATTGCGAGCCAGGATCTCCTTCAGCTGGCGCACGCTCATTCCTTCTACATCTTCAAGGCTTGACAGGTCAGACAGCGAAGCTCTTACATGCTTCTTAGAGAGGCCAGGCGTCTGCGATCACAGAGGGCTTCCATTAGCTCTGTTCCTGCAAAGGCAGGCCTCCCACAGCAATGACAATTGCACACTCCCCTTGCCCTCTAATCACTACTGGCCCTGGATATTCTTCCCAGACTTCTCATCCGGTCTGGAAATGTTTTTTTACATTACGCTACATTCACACCAGAAGAAACATCCTGTGCTAATCTAGCAAAACAAGTCCACAGAGGCGCTTGCCCTGCCTGCCAGGCTGGCATGTCGAGGGAAGCCAATTTTACAGAAGCACTCACCCGATCCTCCAAATTTTCTTCATCGTCGTCATCGTCGTCGTCATCATCATCATCTTCATCATCCTCCTCTTCTGTGTTTGCTGAAGCTATTTCACTTTGTACCTACACACACCGATCTGATTAGGTCAGGGATCCTATTCTCCCAACAGTATCAACCCTGTTTGTCAATATTTAACACTGGAGAAAACCCTTCCATATAACCTCCCCAAGAATGACCCCAGCACCTGGCATATTCCACAATGACCCCAGACATGGAGGGCTGGTGCCCTTCCCAAAGAGCTGGGTCCTCCATGATTTCATAAACAGCTTACCTTCCATTAAGCTATCTCAAAAGCCAAATTCCTATGTGTGTGTGAATTCGTAAAACCTAACCAGAGTATTAACTCCCTCAGAAAGGTCCCATCATGAAATGCCACAGCCGTCAGTGTACGCAACCTCTCTGCTTCGTCATCAAAGGACCTCTACCGAGAGCCTCAGAGATACAGATAGAAGCTAAAGCTCTAAGTCCAGCCCAGTTGATTTGAAAGACGCCAATCCTACTACATCGTACCGAGACATTCTGATTCCAAAGAATGCTTTCTAGACTTCTTCACTCATTGCTGATGCTAGCTGTAGTTTTCAGAAATTCCTCAACAATCAGAGGTACTCTTCTTTACCAAGAACAGAAAGACCTTCAACTTGGGTTATATACCTTCTTCCGTATCTTTCTCTTCAGATTCTGACCACAGCTCTACAATAGTCTAGGTCAGTTCCCAATTTCAAATATTCCACCCCACTGGTTCACAAGCATCCAAAGACCAACACCTTCCAAGAATGGTCATTTACTCAAAAGCGGCACAAAAGCATATGTGTCTTGTGTTTGCATCATTGTTATGCCAGCTCTTATCTAGAAAAATAATAAAACTCCTAGGTTGGACTTCTCTAATTTATGACTATTTAGAAGGCAACTAGACCAGATTTCCCTCTGCTTTTAACTGCTTTCTTCAAGGAAGAGAATTAAATGTGGAGAGAATTGTTCAAAACAATCCATTCAGCATTTCGGTATCATTCATACATACAAACTGAATTATTAATTACAAGCCCTTGCATGTTATTCAATCAGGATGCCCAAGGACCTCACTGGGACAATATTCTGCCCTGGCATTTCTTTGAAATTAGTAGATAATCGCATTCTTTGATTAATTCAGATGGCTTTTTCCCATTATCTAAATTAGAACAATTTTACTGTAGCAAGGCAACTGGGCATTAGGTTAACTTACACTATTATGTCCATGGTCACAGATAAATAATCCTGCAAACATTTATACATTACTTTTCACAGTCATTACTTCAACAGTTAGTATTTAACTTATAAGAAAACAGAAGTAACGAAAGTCAAGAGCCTGATGAGCTTCAGACAGTTGACTTGGGGGCTACCCAGCACAGAGGCTCAGAGACTCACAGCAGGAAAGCCTGCACAGAGTTCAGCAGCGCGTGGGACCTCTGCTCCCAGAGGGGGTTCTGAAGCCCCAAAGCCCCACCCTATAAGGCCAACTAGTGGTGCCAGGCCCTTGGTATAATTATACCCTCGTACCTGTGCCAGCGCCCCAGATCCTAAGGTCCGGTCTCCACCCAGACGGTCTCCCTGAAATGAAGACATGGTAGCAGAAGGGGCTGTATAGTTTGAAAAAAATGAATGTGTAAAAAAACTAGAATTCTGGGATCGTGAAGAATTCAGGCTGCTCGTGTCCAGGTCATCCTCAGAGCCCAGCCCATGGTGGCAGAGTACCAAATCTACCAAGTCTTCTTTCTCTCGACAAGTATCAGTTGGGATGTTTCGAAGAATGAGATACTGCCGGAGATCCTTGACTTTTAGTCGCATTAACTGAGGGCGCTGAAAGGCCGTCTCTTGTAATAAGTGACACGTGGAACATCTACGGAGATTTTCTTGTAAGACTGAACAAACGGAACAAAAATCCTTCTTGCAGTCACAACACACATGCTAAAGAAACAGAAAGAAAAGAAGCAGATATAGGCCATTGTGAAACCACTAGCGTTCTTTTTGCCTTCTATTAAAATTCAATTTTAGTTCTTCTGAAGTCTCCCATGGCACCTGGCTACTCTCATACCCACTTTCGTGTTCCAAAAGCCAAGAAAATCAAAACACTCACTGCTGAGGCAGTTTGGATTCACAGAAGTTCAAATACAGCCCTTTAAGAAAAACATACACTCTTGTGTTAATGAATTAAAACCTTTCCACCCCTTGGTGCAAACATGTAATTAGCAGAACAGAGATGACTTGAACCACGTGGAGCAGAAAGCACAACCACAAACTCTTCCTACTCTTTTCCTATGTAAACAATTTCCCCATTTAAAGAGAAGTTGAGGGGTAGGGGGAGAACACAGAGAGGGAAAGGGCAAGAGAAAGGCAAATTATCTCTCAAGGTCATTCAAAGCAAATAGAGGATCTCACTATTACAGTAATCTGTATCCTACTGAGCCTTAATCACACGCAAAGCCACTGCACTAGCAAAGCTTAAAGAAGACACTAAGATGTGGTCCTTTCTGCTGGCTGCACTATTCCCACAAGCGAACACCTTGTTCCTGACGTATTTTGGAGGACTGAACTGATGACCAAAGACCGTGAGATGGCCTCACAATATGAATGGTTCTCAGAAGAAATGACTCTTAGAGAAAATAACTATTTTAGCCCAAGTGTTTTACGCTGAATCTCTACACAGTGGTGGGTTATTTTACACTAATTTCTTCACTTGGGTTAAGAACGTGGGTAGGGATATATTTTTTGAAACTTGAGATCGGTTACAGTAACTCATCTCTGAACAAAACTGCAGACTAATTCAATCTCTTGTTCCATAACAGAAGCATCATCAGGAAGAATCAAAGCAGACGGAGCTCAGAAGACAAGATGCCCAAGCAATGTGAGAACAACACCGCACCAGAAAACTTGAGCAGTAAGACGGTCCCTTCAACTGAGTACTTTTTTTTATTTTTCTTAAAGATTTTATTTATTTATTCGAGAGAGAGAGAAAATGAGCTGAGTACTCTTCTAAACGGGCAATGGTTAATAAGAATTTTTGGCAATTTGAGGCGCCTGGGTGGCTTAGTCGGTTGAGCGTCTGCCTTTGGCTGAGGTCACGATCCCCAGGGTCCTGGGATTGAGGCCCACACTGGGCTCCCTGCTCAGCGGGGAGCCTGCATCTCCCTCTCCCTCTGCCTGCCACTCTGCCTACTTGTGATCTCTCTGTCAAATAAATAAATAAAACCTTTTTTAAAAAAAGAATGGTAATTTTAATAAAAAGAAATGATTCATTAGCATTCAACACAGAATCAAGAAATGTGTCTTCTGTATATAACATTTCATCCAACTCACCTTCTTTCTAAAGACTGAAAATGAAAGTCCACAGGCTTTGCAAACTATATTAGGCCCTTCCGTAGGTGCTGGTGGGTAAGTGGAAAAATCAGAGTTCGGTGCAAATCTGAATGGACCAGTGCCTCCTGCAAATCCTGACTGCTGGCCCCTGACAGCTCCAGTTCCCATGACTTCATTCAGCAGCCCACAGCATGAAGCCCACATAGATGTGGCACCCGCCTGGAAAGGAACACAAGACCACAGTTTAAAGCTAAGTGGAACCTGGGCTCTCTGGAAACTTCAGGAAATGCCATTCTGGAGAGGTACATTTGCCCTAAATAACTTTTGAGATTATTCTGAGGTAAAATTGAAATACAATGAATTTTAGGTGTGATCACAAGTCTAGTTCCCATCTATCACCATACAATTGAGCCCCTTCACCCATTTCACCCCTCCTCTTATCCCTTTCCCCTCTAGTAATCAGCAATTTATTCTAGGAGTTTGTTCATTTGTTTTGTTTTTTAAATTCCACATATAAGTAAGATCATATAGCATTTGTCTCTCTTTGCCTGACTTATTTCACTTAGCATAATTCCCTCAAGGTCCATCTGTGTTGTTACAAATGGCAAGATTTCCTTTTTGATGGTTGGGTAGTATTCCATTGTATGTACCTACCACCTCTTCTTCCATTCATCCACCAAGGAACACTTAGGTTTTCATATCTTGGTTATTGTGAATAATGTTGCAGTGAACATAGGGGATGCATAGATCTTTTTTTTTTTTTTAAGATTTTATTTATTTATGTAACAGAGAGACAGCCAGTGAGAGAGGGAACACAGCAGGGGAGGGGGAGAGGAAGAAGCAGGCTCCCAGCGGAGGAGCCCGATGTGGGACTTGATCCCAGAACACCAGGATCACGCCCTGAGCCGAAGGCAGACGCCCAACGACTGCGCTACCCAGGCGCCCCCATAGATCTTTTTGAATTAGTGTTTTCACATTCTTCAAATAAATACCCAAAGGGTAATAGCTAGATTATGGTAGTTCCACTTTTAAGTTTTCCAGGATCCTCCATATTGTTTTTCACAATGGCTGTACTAATTTACATTCCCACCAACAGTGTACAAGGGTTCCCTTTCCTCCACAACCTCACCAACACATATTATTTCTTGTATTTTTTTATAACAGCCATTCTAATAGGTGTGAGAGGACATCTCACTGTGGTTTTGAGAGATTATTCTTTGAAGCATCAAAATTTTAAGCTCTTTGGCTAGAGATAATTTTCTGTATTTTCAGAGAGTATTTGGCAATGGGGAAACTGGTGACATCATTAAACAAAAGGAAAAGATACAATATGAACACAATTTTGTAAAAAAAAAAATCCACATACACTGAAACAGAGATATATGTGCATGTACACAGAGAAAAATGCCTGGATCGAAGGGTCCAGTCTACGCAACACATGGGATATGCTTAAACCAAAACAGCTGTTTGTTGCTTATCTGAAATTCAAACTTGACTGAGCACCCTGTCTTCTACCTGGCAACCTTCAACTGGTGACCTTCAACTGGTGACCACTGTACTAGACAGCACAGTTTTACAGGTTAAGGCAGATTTTTCCAGCTATCATTTAGCAAAAAGAATATAAATTCAAATTACTTAATTTTATTAAACTTCTGTTCTCTAATTTGTAGCCATGCATAATAAACTATGGCATATATAAATTTTGTTTTGAAAAAAAACGACTGGGAAAACATCAAAATGCCAATGTCTCCTTTTTTACTGCAGACTCAGAAACCGGATAACCAAACTGGTCAGAGGTATAGATGAAAATATATTTTCAATGAGTACTCAAGGTACTTTCTCATACAAAGACATAAAAGCTATAGTATTTGGAACGAATGAGCTTTTACCCCTTGTCCTAATTGTTAAGCACATTCTAGACTCTAGATAATGCGATAGGTAATGGGAGTCCAGGTAGGTGAGATATGATTAGTAAAAATGGTAACATAGTTCCATATTTTATTATCTAACTCTATCAAACATTTACTATTTGTCCCACAAGCTCTTTAAAAAAATTTTTTAAAACAACCTTAAAAGGCTATTTAGAATGCTATAGAAGAATCAGGCTCTTCTTGCTACTTCCCACACACAATATGCTATATTAAATACAGGGAAAGAAGAAGGTAAAGCAATAAGAAACCACAACACAGGGTTCAAACAGTCTCAAGTATCAGGGTCACTGACTTGAGTATTACACAGCTTCACACCCTATAATTCTGGAGAAACAGTGATGCCTTTAAAAGTCAGGTTAAATTATAATTAATAGTTCATACCTTTAAATAAATATACACCTAGGCCTCTAGAGCCATGATATGTTTAAACATAAAAGCATGAAAATCCAGATTAAGTTCACTTAAAGTGAGCGTTCTTTTTTGTGGTGAGCACAGCATAACGTATAGAGGTGCCAAGGCGTTATATTATACACCTGAAGCTAATGTAACATTGTATGTCAACTATACTTCAAGAAAAATTTTTTAAATTAATTTTTAAAAATGTGTTCTTTCAGCAAAAGATTCATCCTCAGTGCTTTAAACAATGAGCTCTTGGAGGGCATGGCTGACTCAGTCAATGGAGCATGTGACTCTGGATCTCAGGGTCATAAGTTCAAGCCCCACGTTGGAGTAGAGATTACTTTAGGAATAAAACAAAACGAAACCCAAAACAAAATCCCCATGAGCTCTTAAAACTGAAAATGTTTTTAAAAATTCAATTTGTGGGGTGCCTGGTAGCTCAGTCAGTTAAGCATCTGCCTTTGACTCAGGTCATGATGGGGGGGGGTCCTGGGATTGAGCCCCACATTAGACTCCCTGCTCAGCCGGGAGTCTGCTTCTCCCTCTCCCTCTGCCCCTCCCCCCACTTGTGCTTGCACTCTCTCTCTCAAAAAAAAAAAAAATCTCTAAAGAATAAAATAAAAATTCAATTTTCAGTACGCCTGAAACTAATATAACAGTTAATTATACTGGAATTAAAAATAAATAAAACAAAAGGTTTTCAAGTTTGCTGTTGGGGGAAAAAATTCAACTTGTACGTATCATTTTCAGGGGCGAAATACCTCAACTGTAGAAAGTACCACTGGGATAAACTCTTCTTCATTCCAGGAGTTTAAAGTAGTAGCTTTTGGTTAGCTTCAGCTTCCTGCTGACCTAGGTACTAAACAGTTAGTTAAACAGCTATGTTGGCTTTTATCCCCTTTCTGATTCCCAGTGATGCTGCCTCCCCAACAAAATTTAAGTTCCTTGCGAACATAACTCCCTTCCTCTACAGCACCTAGCTTCACTACCATGACTGATAAGAAAAGAACTGTGTAACAGGTTTTTTGGTTACCTCTTTACAGGCAACGTACAATCAAATTTTGTGTGCTACCTAGAAAGATCCAATAGTGGCTAGTTGAGAAAGTATTAAAGATAAAAAGGATTCTGACCTAGCAGGCATACACCTAGGAGTATCTCAAATGATACTCCCTCTTACAAGCACCACTGTCACAGTTCGGTCTACCAGAAAGCAGTTTTACAATGAGAGTTAAGGAAGAATACACATTTCAAAGTCTACTAATGAGCGTAATCATTAAAATTCTAGGCCGAAAATATTCGCAGCTCTAGTGAAGGGAAAAGAAGGCTTTATTTTGGGAAAACAGGTAGAAGCTCTATACAGGCATCAATATTGGAGAGTAACAATTTCATCCCATTCCTTGTTTCTATAAAGGGGTGGGAATTTCCTCTTCATTTCCCAGAAGGGAAAACAATGAAAAGAACACTCCTATCTTCTTTTGGCCATCTCATTACAAAATAAAAAACAAAGCTCAAGCCAACCTCCCAAGTGTTGTCCCAGGCAAAAATACGTTGCTACAACCTGATATATGGCATAATCCAGTCAAAGACCATAGCAGAGGGTAAGAGAAAATACCGAAAAGATCTACGTCTCAGCCTCATAAGATCTGTGAACTTAGACAAATCTCCCAATAAGAGAATACTCATAACATCACATTCCAGGGTAAACCTACCTATGTATACTGTTAACCTCTAACGATAGCATTTGCAATACTCCATCCTTCTTCAAAGTTCAGAAATTTGAAATCGTGGAAGCCCCAGTCACTAGTTTGATCTGAAGTACCTTTCTTTCGCATCCAGCATATTTTTCAAGATTAATTTCCATTTCCCCCTTGAGCCCCATGTTTTCTGGCACACCAGCGCTGAAATGAATGTGATTTCTTTAGTGATTCGACCTCCCGACTTCTTGGGAGCAGGTATTTTTCAGTCCTGTACCACAGAGGCTGCCGCCAAGGTAGGCAGGAAACTGCACAGGACTGTGAAGTGGCCCAGAAAGTTGTGGTTGGACTCAACAAGGGAGCCTTAAAAAATCCTGATGCCTGGGTCCCACTCCAGAGATTCTGACTTACCTGGTCTGGGATATAACCTGAGGCACCAGAATTTTTTTTTTTTAAGATTTTATTTTTTTAAGTAATCTTCACCCCCAATGTGGGGCTCAAACTTATGACCCAGAGACCAAGAATCACATGTTCCACTGACTGAGCCAGCCAGGTGCCCACAGAATATTTTTTAAGTTCCCCACGTGATTTGAATTACAGTGGAGGTTAAAAGGTTAACAACTGCTCGGTTTAGGTGCTCTCTTCTTCCTGCCTACATGTTTTTAGCTGGAAAACCACTCAGCAGAGTGCTGATGAGAAGGGGCTGGGGTTCCTTCTGAAGCCTGTGCCTCTAGAGTTCCAGGACCAAGACGTTAGCCAAAGGCTCCTCACAACTTCTCGACAACTTTTCCCCACAGGAGTGGGTCATGTCTCTAGTGTTTCTTCTTTCTCTATGGTCTTCCTTAATCCCTTCAAAGGCTTGGCTGAGTTTTTAATAAAATCATCTGATTCTTAAATTAGTTCCTTTCCACTTATTGGCCTGGAACTTTTGCTGAAATTGGTGCCTTCCTTCATTTTTAATTTATTCCCTCATTTTATTTACTCTTTGCTTTCTGGCCCTTTTTATCTTCTAACTTACTCCTCTACGTGTTTTGTGTGAAATCTCCAATACTAGGAGAAAGACAGCGATTTCAGGGACAAAAACCACCATCGTTCAAATTATATTTGTCCTTCATCTTCAAGTTGAAGAACACACTCAGAAGATCAATCTCCCCAGGCCTGGTTGAGCTCCATCTCCTTGCCTCCCCTTTAGTAGGTTTCATCTTCCAGCATTTTCCTGTAAAGTCCCAATTTCCTAAATTTTTTCTGCATATCCCCTCAGGGCACAGGCATCCCTACCTCACAGTCATCACCCTGACATTCACTTAATAATGCTTGAAGTGTCCTATACCAATCTTTCCCCTCTCTACTCTGTCCAAATTGTTACTACTTGACATGACAGTCCCAATTTTCAAGTGACAGAATCTACAAAAACAATTGGGGAACTATTTCAGAGAGCACTGTCCCAACTTTACTGAACATGGCTCGTGAAGGGGGTGTGGAGAGAACATGCCAGCTAATCCTCTGAGCTCTTGACTCTGCCTCTATTTCCTTGGAGCCCAGTTACCATTATCTTGTAAGGTAATAGCCAAAAGCTTCCCCCCTTTTGCATTTTTCTTTTAAAAGCTTTAGAGACCCAGGTTCATGTTCTTTCCCTCTGTCCTCCCTATCCTTTAAGATCTCCCACCAGTTTAAGCAGCCTGCATTCCCTTCTTTGTCTTTTACTCACTCTCTGTTCACCTTTTGGTGGTAAGATTGAAACATATTTTCCAAACTACTCCATTTCCTCCTAGATTTTCTGAGCAGACCTAATTCCTAGACAGTACACAAGGCACAGCCATTTGGCTTCTAAATTCACAGTAAATTGAGTTGTTGCTCTAGCCTGATTCCAAGCACAAGATGAATGGTGACTGTAGCGTATTAAAAAAAAAAAAAAAAAAAAAAGCTACCCTTCCATGAGTAAGGCCAAAGTCTGGATCTCTGAAAACTATTGCTATGATCTGGGCTTATGTGACTAACAATTCTAAATCCTACTTGGGACCATGTCCAGCCTGTAGCAGGACTCTATAGGCTAAACCACATGAATCTAGAGGTTGGAAGGAACAATCTGTAAAGATGACTGCATTTCCTACCTTGACCATAAATGTAGTTCAAAAATGGAGAAAAACTGAATAAGGCAACTATCTACCTATGCCTGGCACAAAACTGACTCGGGTAATTTAGCTGTTTTTGCAGTTTATTTTCTATCTACCAATGACTCGTAAAAATAAGTGATTTTCAAAATAATCTAATCCCTTTCCTACGTACCACCTTAGGCCAAAATTGCTCCTGAATAATCATGGGACATGGTCTGCCTGGCTTGTATTAGCTAAGAACAAGGTATCACATTAAACACATACATGGCCCATGGTAAGAAATCAAATTCTAAAGCCTCCTGTTCGGACTGGCCCAGACACCTAGATCTCCTCATGTTATTCTGGTATCCAATGCCAGTTCTTGTGTTTTTTTCCAAAGCCAGTACACCAAGATTTTAGGGGGGCAGTAACTACCTTTTTTTCTATTCCCAATTTGAAACTAATTAAGAAATAATACAAACAGTAATTTAAGTGTTTGCTTTTTTTACTTATACCAATTTGAAAGCATGCCTTTAGCTCTGCAGCCCGTCAGTCTTTTTTTTTTTTTTTTAAAGATTTTATTTATTTATTCGACAGAGAGAGAGACAGCCAGTGAGAGAGGGAACACAAGCAGGGGGAGTGGGAGAGGAAGAAGCAGGCTCATAGCGGAGGAGCCTGATGTGGGGCTCGATCCCATAACGCCGGGATCACGCCCTGAGCCAAAGGCAGACGCTTAACCGCTGTGCCACCCAGGCGCCCCTGCAGCCCATCAGTCTTGATAACAGACCGGTTATCAGCAAAAATGACCAACAGCAGCTTACCATCTAGTTGACCAGAATGCTATCACCCCATAGGAAGACAGATCTGAGAAGGTCCCAGAAAGTGCTGTTTGGCTCCTGTGCTAAAATTCAACAACATGAAAGTTCCTCTTCTTTCTCTTGTAGCATAAAGGCTGAAAGTGTTTGTACTATATTGTTTCTTCCTAGAGGATGAACTATAAAGGCTCTCCCCTCCATAGGAATATAAAGGAGGGAAGGGGAGTGTATCCACAAACCTAAACAATTTGCGTGCAAGTGGGACTGAGTTTCCACTGCTATGACATTTATTTCTATGATACACCACCAATATTACAAGCACGCTCTCAGATTCCTCAGTCAGATTCACACAACGTAAGTCCACTCTGAATCACCGTTTCAGTCAACAAAAGCTTCACTCACCTCCACAATCATTCTGGCACAGTGCCAGTTTTAAAATGGCTTCAAGGTTCTATCATCTTTGTGTGTGTGAGATCTAATATACCTTTAGAATCCCTGTCAGGGGTGGGGAATAATTCCAAAATGCTCAATTAAAAAAAGTTTGCCACAAATTTTGAATCCTATCCTAAACCACATCACTATGTGATCCCTTTTAATGATTCCACCAAATATTATAGTAACCAGGCAAACTAGAATGAATAATAAGAAAAGCCATGCTGGGGCACCTGGTGGCTCAGTCAGTTGGTTAAGTGTCTGCCTTTGGTTCAGGTCATGATCCCAGGGTCCTAGGATGGAGCCCCACGTTGGGCTCTCTGCTCGGCGGGGAGCCTGCTTCTCCCTCTCCCTGCCACTGCCCCCATTTGTGTGCTTGTGTGCACGGTCTCTCTCAAAAATGGATAAATAAAATCCTAAAAAACAAAACAAAAAAAACCCAAAAAAAACCCATGCTTGTTTTCATGAAGATTAAATGACAATGAGAAAGTTGATGAATTTGAAAACAGCAGAAAACTAATGATCATATTCTAAATCATTTGTGTGTGTGTGTGTGGTTTTTTTTAAGTAAGCTCTACACTCAACAGGGGTTTGAACCCACGACTCTGAGATAAGAGTCACATGCTCTACCAACTGAGCCAGCTAGGTGCCCCCATATCATTTCCTTTGATTAAAACAGGCAAAGAGCAATAATAATAATGCCACCTAAGAGCTGCTTGCCATAACTCTAAATTAAATATAATACTGTATACAGTTATATTAAAGAAAAACCTCCAAATTTCAAATTCAAGAATATTAATTGTCTTGGATGTTTCATGAAGCTACTAGGACTAGGCAGGAATTCAGTTCTTCCACTAATGAAAGCTTCCTTGGAGAATTCACTCATCATAGGTGTTATTTTCTTTCTTTCTTTTTTTTTTTTTAAAGATTTTATTTATTTATTTGACAGAGACAGAGACAGCCAGAGAGAGAGGGAACACAAGCAGTGGGAGCGGGAGAGGAAGAAGCAGGCTCACTGCAGAGGAGCCCGATGTGGGGCTCGATCCCAGAACGCTGGGATCACGCCCTGAGCCGAAGGCAGACGTGCTTAACCGTTGTGCCACCCAGGCGCCCCCATAGGTGTTATTTTCAACTCCAAACAACTTTGTTTGCTAAAACTCAATGTCCTTGTGTTAAACAACATGAAAAGAGGTTTCAAACCTTAGCACCAGCGATGTAAAAGAGTAAGTTTTACAGTTTAAATTTCAATTAAGCTTTCCTAGAGAATTTAGGACTACCAGAAGAAACAAAGCAAAGCAGAAAAACACAGTTGAGAAGTTGAGATAATTATCAAAAATCTTTAATCTATTTAGAGCCACTTGAGAGGCATATGCTCCTTAAAATGTAGAAGGATTTCTTATTGAAACTGCTGCTTCAACTGAAATAAAATTTGCAAGAAACTCTACTTTTAAACTACCAAAGAATCAGACCATATATCACGAAAGAGGAAATTCCACATCCTAAATGCTTTCTCTCATACAATTTGGACACTAAACAGGCTGCAAAAACAAATTCTGATCTTAAAAATGCATATTTTTAGGGGCTCCTGGGCGCCTCAGTCATTAAGCGGATGCCTTCTGCTCAGGTCATGATCCTGGGGTCCTGGGATTGAGCCCTGCATCCGGCTCCCTGCTCAGTGGGAAACCTGCTTCTGCCTCTCCCACTCCCCCTGCTTGTGTTCCCTCTCTTGTGAGCTCTGTCAAATAAATAAAATATTTTTTTAAAAATGCATATTTTTAGGTAAGAAATTTGGCCAAATTGATGGATGGATTTTTACAGTAAGGTGTTCTGGAGATCATAAACGTTACCTTCCTCATATGTGGGTTTTGTTTTGTTTTCTTTTTCTTTCTTCTTCTTTTTTAAAAATAGTACACTTGGTTCTTAACACCACTCCTTTTAAGAGGAGAAAAAAACAAAAAGGAAATTATATCCAACACATTACTTTCTCCTTAATTTCTCATTTTGAGCTTGAAAGAATGAACATGTTTAGTACAATCAGGGGTGAGATCAATATAAATATGGAAAAACAGGAAGGAGGATTAAATCAAAATAGGACACCAATTTGGATTTTAAAACCCCTTAGAGGGAATTAATTAGATGCTACTCTAAGGTTAAACAGTCACTTGAGTCTTTGAGAGGTAAAACTTCAAAACATCAGTTTCTAAACAAACAAGTTAAAGGAAGAAAGTAAATACCCATTGTACACATACTAAAATCAGCTACTCCTGGGTCTGAGTGAAGATGTAATTTTCTGATTGTTTAACTCTCAAAAGTAATTTTAATTCCCCTAAAAGAAGTACTTGCTTCAATGAACGTTCACATGTTAGGATTCCATGGCATCAGGAATCACTGACCCTGCCCAGATGAGCATGGTTTACAACTAATTTCAATTTTAAGCAAAGTTAAATAATAAACAATAGCCCAAATCCTGTATTTCAGGAATCCACTTTCCATAAAAACATAAATGAAAAGCAGCTATCTTCATAACAGTCCCTTGCACAGAATGATGTCTATTTAGGTCTGCCTTTTTGCTTCATAAAGTATGTATCTTTTCTACATTTTCAACTACCACCAAACTTTGTTTCTAAAATGTCAACTCAGAAAGCAGTGTCTTCCCACTTAAACTGATTTTAAAGAACTTCATTAAAAATTTCAACACTGGGGATGCTTGGGTGGCTGAGTCGGTTTTGCCTCTGCCTTAGGCTCAGGTCATGATTCCAGGGTCCTGGGATGGAGTCCCGCATGGGGCTCCTTGCTCAGCAGGGAGCCTGCTTCTCCCTCTGCCTGCTGCTCCCCCTGCTTGTGCTCTCACTCTCTCTCTCTGACAAATAAATAAAATCCTTAAAAAATTTTTTATAAAAAAATATTTCAACACTGGACCTGTCCCTGCTTCTCTCCTTCTACATCTAGTTCATTGACAGGTCACAAATTTAATACTAATCAAGATACTGACATTCTTTGAGGCCATATCCATATATATGTGTATATATATGTGTGTGTGTGTTTGTGTGTGTACACACATATATGTATATAAAGATGCCTGTTTTGTTTCTGAATCTTGACTCAGCAAGATGACAGTTTGCAAAGAAAGCTAGTTTTAGATATTTTAATATCGAATATCTCCATACTTTAACACACAGTTCAAGAAGTTTCCTATTTCCAAAAATCTTGTTTCCTGAGGCCATAAATATCCTTTCTTGCTCCTGAGCGTTTTGTTTTTGATACCTTACATCATATTCTGCTTTGTAATGTGGTTACCTGAGAACGTCTTTTCTCTTGATTGGCAAACTCCTAAAAGGTGGGATCGTATTTTCAATTACTCCAACTCAGCAAGTCTCCCTCTTACTAACACACAGGAAACATTCAAGAAAATATCTGCTGAATTTCTCTAGTCACCTGACACTCTCTATCAATCTTCCACAACAAATTTTGGAGGCTTTGTGAGGGTACAGTTCACTCTGTTATTTCCCTTACCCACAACAAGCATGCCTCTTCATAGGGATTAATGAAATCGTCTAGGTCTGAAAGAGTATCGCCTTATGACTCATCCCACTTGGTTTGAGTTCAGCAAATGAATCAATACCTGAATTGATTGTCGTACACAGAGCTCTTTAGAACTCTCAGAGATCAAGTTGAGAAAATCAGCTCCCAAAAGTAGGCCAGAATTTCCCCTCTTCCTCCTTTTCTTAAACTTCTCACTCACTGATGCTCCCACGCTCTCACACCCACCTTGAAGAACTCAAGCTGTCAAATTACTTGCTGCGTACCTAGTGGCGATGGAGACACATCTAGTTTGCTTGCGCTCTAGGTCACGGCCCCAATAATAAGCCTACGAAGAAATCCTTCAGCAGGGTGGGATCCCCGCCCGGAGGCATTTCTAACCTGTTAGCCTAGCCCCAGCCTCACGACTCCCCGCACTACTCTTCTTCCCTTCGTCCAGCAGTCTCCGTCCTGCGACAGTCCCGTAGTGTTCCCGACATTTGGGTTAGTTCAAGGACTCGGGGCGGGAGAGGGCACGCTGTGGGCAAAGACATGGAGGGCTAAGGCGGGAACTAGGGGGTCTGCCTCAGGCCCCCGAGGAAGCGGACAGGGCCAGGAGCAAAGACGGGCCCACCAGGCTTGAGCGCGGGGGACGCCCGGCCTCTCACCCCTCCTCAGGCTCGCTGAAGGGAGGCGCTGTAGGAGCTGGAGAGGTCCCAGAGCCCCGGATCTCCGCTCTGGGCCGGTCAGGGCCCGGACGCCGGCCCGGGACGTCCCCCAGCGGAGCTCTCCGAGGTGCCGGCGGGGTGAACCGCTGAGGCTAAAGGAAGGCACTTCAGGCGCCCCGGCCAGTTAGGAGAGGCGAGGAGGAACTGCCCGGCCCCACCGGCCCCTCACCTTCATGGCCGCGACCGCCGCGCCTCGGTCGGCTCTGCCGAGGAACTAAACACCATAGCAGCACCTCGCACAGCCGCCCTCCTGCCTTCTGGGCGGCGATTACGGCGCCTCCCGCGGCGACCGAGCGTCCGGACGTAGAGGCGTAGTCACGCCCGCCTCGCGCCCCCGGGAAGAGAGCCGAGCGGCGGCCGCGGCGGCCAATCCGAAGCCAACGCTCTGGGGGCTGGTCACCAGAGCCAATGAAGTGGCGGGAATGGGGTGGGGCCTTTGGCCTGCCGGGTAGGCGGAGGAAGACTCCGCTCCTTCCAGAGCCGAGATGGGCGGATCTGGGCGTGGCGGGAGGGGTACACAGGGACTGATTTCTTGGTGGGGTCCCTGAGATGGGAGTCAGCGTTCCCTGAGGAACCTGCACGGTAGAGATTTAGCTTTGGGGCTAGGTGGTCGAGTTTCCAGGGCAGTGAAGGCAGGGAGGGGCGTGGTAAATTTGAAAACGCCGGTTGGTTTGAAGGCTTCTCTCTTTTATTTTTTAATAGTCGTCCGAACAGGGCCTCGGATTTCCTCCCGAGATGTTCAAGCCGCTCACACTCGGTAATGACCTTAGGTCTCCTCTCCGGAGAGTCGGGTGAGCAGCGGCAAGCTGAGCACTCTAAGACGCGGCTTTAATAACAAGATTTTATTGAAAACACGTAAACCACGGTTCTCAAATCCCAGCTGCTCTTTTAGAGTGATGTTCAAAACAACCAAATCCTAATCTTAACACAATGAGGGGATTCGGATGAGCCCTTGGAATTGAATTTATGTGAATAGGAAATTGAGGTTGTAAAAGTATCGATTTCTTCAACCCGACTGGATTACTCTCGTTGGTTTTTCTATACTTCCTCTCCCCTCTTAAGTCCACCAGTATTTAAAGAAAGAAACATGAAGATGTCAAATTACTCACCTCTCATAGGACCTTAGACTGTTCTATTTCTTTTAAATAGATTTGCTTATATGGACTATGTCAGATTAAATAAAACAGAGGCACGCCGCTTCCTTAGGCTGCGAGAATACTCTTTTGTTGTTGTTGTTGTTCTAATTTAGCGTACTCAATGTTCAACTTCTTACCCAGTATAGTCCTGAATTTTCTTCTTTGGAAAAAAAAAAATGCAAAGATAGCCTTTCCTTCACCATGTTGGAGCAGTAGCTGAGCTTCACTGGAAAAGAGAGTATTAATTTATTCTTCTATTCTTCTAATGATCTAGGCACAAAGAAACTCAATAAAAACTTGCTGGTAGTACAAAGCCATAATTCTCCCTCCTAAAAAAGAAAACTGGCAGGCCTACCTCAAAGTTAACGAATAAGCACATGAAAAGATACTCAACTTCATTAGCCATTAGGGAAATGCAAACCAAACCCACCAAGAGATACCATTTCACACCCACTGGGACGGCTAAAATCAAAGAGGTAATAGTGTTTCTGGGATGTGGAGAGATTGGAACCTTAGTATATTGCTGATGGGACTGCAAAATGGTGCAGCTGCTTTGGAAAACAATCTGGCAATTCCTCAAAATGTTAAACATAGAGTTACCATATGACCCAGCAATTCCAGTCCTATGTATAAACCCAGAAGAGATAAAAAACATGCCATAAAAATAAAACAAAACAAAACAACAATAAAAAAACCCCTTATCTCGTGAATGTTCATAGCCCTGTAATCATAATAGCCAAAAAGTGAAAAAAATGTAAATGTCTATTATTTGATGAATGGATTAAAAATGTGGTTAATCCAGGGGCACCTGGGTGGCTCAGTAGGTGAAGCATCTGACTTCAGCTCAGGTCATGATCTTCGGGTTCTGGGATTCAGCCCGCACTGGGCTCCACGCTCAGTAGGGAGTCTGCTTGTCCCTTTCCCATTCCCTCTGCTCCTCCTCCGGCTCATGCTCTCTTTCTCAAATAAATAAAATCTTTTTAAAATATGTGGTTTATCCATACAATGGATTATTTAGCCAAAATAGGAATGAAGTACTGACACATGCTACAACATGAGATGTACCTTCAAAAAAAATGATGCTAAGTGAAGGAAGCCAATCACAAAAGGTCACATATTGTATGATTCCACTTGTATGAAATGTCCAGCATAGGCAATACATAGAGACAGGAAGGAGTTTAGTAGTTGCCAGAGTTAGGGAGAAATGAAGTGGCTGCTAGTGGGCAATTTCTATTTGGGGTAATGAAAAAAATTTTAAAGTAACTGTGGTGGGGGTGCCTGTCTGGCTCAGTCAGTGAATCATGAAACTCTTGATCTCCAGGTTGTGTTCAAGCCCCACATTGAACACAGAGCTTACATTAAAAACAAAAACAAACAAAAACTTAATAAAATTATCCATGGTGATAGTTGCACAGCTCTGTAAATATACTAAAAACTATCAAATTGTACTATTTTTAAAAAATTGTTTAGCGTAGGGGCATCTGGGTGGCTCAGTCATTAAGCGTCTGCCTTTGGCTTAGGTGGTGATCCCAAGGTCTGGGAATCGAGCCCTGCATCGGGCTCCCTGCTCTGTGGGGAGCCTGCTTCTCCCTCTCCACTTCTCCTGCTTTTGTTCCCTCTCTCTGCTGTGTGTTTCTCTCTCTCTCAAATAAATAAATGAAATCTTAAAAAAAAAAATTGTTAAGAATATTCCGATCTCAACATGGGGCTTGAATTCACAACCCTGAGATCAAGAGCTGCATGCTCTACTGACTCAGCCAGCCAGGTGCCCCTAAATTGTATTATTTAAATGAGTAAATCATATGGTACATGAATTAAGCCTCAGTGAAGCTTTAGTAATAATAAAGATATTGAGAAAAACACACACCCAAAAAAGAGTTGTTGCAACTGGAGAGTAGCCAGAGGAAGGCAATTAAAACAAATAAGGGCACACCTGAAACAAATAGAAGACTGCATGGTAACTATACTGGAATTAGAAATAAATGAAACAAGAGCAACAACCGGGGGTAGAGAGAGATTTAAGTATTAGAGACCATTTTAAAACTGCAATTCTTGAGGAAGACTTACCTTATTCTGTAAGATATTCAGAACGGAGTCTGCTTAGGATTCTCTCTCTCCCCCTTCCTTTGGCCCCTCCCCCAACTCATGCTCGCCTTCTCTCTCTCTCTGAAAATAAGTAAATAAAATCTGAAAAAAAATCATAAGGGAGTAAATAAGGCACACGTGAGTTCATAATCTTTCACTTGGGACCTCCTGAATCTTGAGACATTTTGTGCTTAAACATCATACTTTTCCAATTAAAAAGATACATTATATGATCGAATTTTTTTTCTTTGTTTCAAACTTTATACGACACCTTTCTTTCAATTGTGTACTCGTACCAATTGTGATTCAGGAAAATGTGGTCTGTTTGCTAACATAATCATAACAGCCTAATTCTTTGTATTTCAGGGTCAAAAAAGTATTGCCAAGATATATGGGATAATTTATTGTAGCTCAACTACTTGCTTAGGATGTAATTGGACTGTTATCTGAGTTGGGTGTTTTTAATCCCTCAAAAAATATTTTATTGAATTCACAGTATGCTGTAAGTCAATTAAATAATTTCAAAACCTCTCAAATTCAAGAAGCAGTAAACATTTTATTATCTACATTTTTTTGAAGCTCCTGAATAATCTATTTATTTCAACATTACATGTATTCATAAGACAATGGGGTAGAAAGCTAGCTATTTTTATTCTAGCAATAGATTTAAGCAAAGATAAAAAGTCATGGGATGCCTGTGTAGTGCAGTCAGTTAAGCATTGGACTCTTAATTTCAGCTCAGGTCACCATCTCAGGGTCATGGGACCCAGCTCCGCGCTCAGCATCGTGTCGGCTTAAGTTTCCCCGTCTCCCTCTGCCCCTCTCCCCGCTCTTGATCTCTCTCTCTATCAAATAAGTAAATAAATCTTAAAAAAAAAAAGACTTAAAAGATAAAAAGTGATGGAAGACCATGTGAGTCTTTTTGCAAAGTTGGTTACCAACTTGCTACACCAAGCTATTTCTTATTTTGGTTATTTTTATTTATTTATTTTTTTAAGATCTTATTTATTCATTTGACAGAGCGAGAGTGAGAGAGGGAACACAAGCAGGGGGAGTGGGAGAGGGAGAAGCAGGCTTCCCACGGAGCAGGGAATTCCAAGTAGGGCTCCACCCCAGGACCCCGAAATCATGACCTGAGCGGAAGGTAGATACCTAACCACTGAGCCACCCAGGCGCCCAAAGCCGTTTCTTATTTTGGAAAATTTCAAACATATGTGAAGTAAATAGAAGCGTGTGATGAACTCCCCTGTATCCATCACCCAGTTTTCACAATTCTCTACCTTCTGCCATTGTCTGATATCCAGTACTTGCTTCTCTCCACCCACGCCCCACCCACCCCCAATAGAATTAAGTCACCTCATTAGATTAGTGCATGACTCTGGTTGCCTAGATATGAGCCAAATAAAAGTATCAGAGACTTGGATCTGGTTTGTTTGTTGTGTTTATCCTTGTCACCTTCACAAATGTAACTATTTTATCCAGTCAATGTAATCCATCTTCTTTGTGGCCATTGCTTAAATTTCATGACTTACAAAGCCGAAGGGATTCTCTAACTATCCTCAACTAACTTGCATTTGCAAATACCGAAGATGCAGATAGGGCATAAAATCCACCAGCGGGTAGAATGAAAAAGCATCTCGTTGTTGAAATGCTTGAGCCAGGTCTTATCTGAATCTCAGCTGTCTGACTGACTTCTGCTACAGTAAAAATAGTTTCGCCAATACTTACTGCGTTTTAGGGAACTAACTGTGCAGCTGGAGAACAGATGGTTGCACAGAATCATTTTGTTTTGGACTCAGACTCTTTTTGGAATTCTGCTGGTGAATTACTTCGCCAACTTGAACATATAACCCTCTTCTACCTTAAGTATCTCCATCTGTAAAATGGAGCTAATGGTTATTAACTACCAGCTTATGTCTTACACTTTGCTGAATGGTAGGAGAATCCTGATACCATACTTGAAACAGAAGCAGAACTTTAAACTGTTTTCTAAAGAGGGAAATAAATAAATAATGTGGGGCCGTTTCATATTTCTCTAAAGTAAGCTGGAGCCCTTTACAGGCTTTCCTCCTCCCCCTTAGTTCCCCTGCGTAGGCAGAAAGGGGACAGGGTTTTCTTTTCAAGGCTTGGGAAAGTGAGCCACAGAAGTGAGCCCTGATGCCTGAGGCTTAGTGAGGCAGTGATGAAAATGGGCATAGGTGCCAAATCTTCCATCTCCAGCCCACTCTTATGCTCACCTGTATTACTACTCTTCTAACAAAGACACAGACCTTGTAAAACTAGTTAATTCTTGTACCTTAGATCCACGTTCACATATAGCCTCTGTGGCTATTGTAGATGTTATAAGCATTGGGAAAATAATTCATCTACCACTGAAATGTGGAATTGGTACACTTTCCCCCTCATCTTGGTATCTCATAACATTTGATGATACTAAGCACCCACCATGTGGTGCTAAGCACCAAAAAGAGGGACGTATCCCCTCTTCTAATGGAGCTTAAATAAACGGTCATGATAAAATGAAATGTCAGAAGTGGTATATTGGTGGGGCACCTGGGTGGCCCAGACAGTCAAGCAACTGACTCTAGATTTCGCCTCGGGTCACGATCTCAGGATTGTGAAATCAAGCCCTGTGTAGAACCCCGCTCCCTACTCCACGCGGGTCATGGAGCCTGCTTAAGACTCTCCTTCGGCTCGCCCTGCCCCCCCCCCCCCGTATGCACACATACACAAATACACTCTCTCTCTCTCTCAAAAAAAGAGAAAAAATAAAATAAAATACATATAATTAAAAAGAAAAGAAGAAGTGACATATTGTCTTCCAGGGGCTACCATGTCAAACAACCACAAACTTGGTGGCTTTAAACAACAGAATTTATTTTCTCACAGCTTTGGAGACCAGAAGTCCTAAACTCAGGTGTTGGCAGGTTTGAGCTTCCACCAAAGCGTCTGAGGGAGAATCCTTCCCTGCCCCTTCCAGCTTCTGGAAGCTGCAGACCTTCTTGCCTGGCCGCATCCCTCCAGGCTCTGCCTCTGTCTTCATACGGCCGTTTGTGTACATTCTTTTCTTTCTTCCTCCCCCTCCTCCAATATCATTGAGATACAATTGACATATAATGTTGTATTGATTTTATGTGTACAACATCTTTCTTCTTCTAAGGACACTGATCACTGGGGAGGCGGATGGGTGAAATGGGTGAAGGTGGCCAAAAGGTACAAACTTCCAATTACAAAATAAATAAGTCATGGAGATAAAATATATAGCATGGCAACTATGGTTAAAAACACTATATTGCACATCTGAAAGTTGCTAAGAGAATAAACCTTGGAAATTCCCCACCACTGAAGTGCCTGGCTGGCTCATTCGGTGAAGCATGTAATAAGTTCAAACCCTACATTGGGTGTAGAGATTACTTAAAAATAAATCTTAAGGGGTGCCTGGGTGTCTCGTTCAGTTAAGCATCGGCCTTCGGCTCAGGTCATGATCCTGGGGTCCTGGGATCGAGCCGGGGTAGGGCTCCCTGCTCAGTGGGGAGCCTGCTTCTCCCTCTCCCTCTCCCCCTCCCCCCGCTCGTGCTCCCTCTCTCTCTCTCATAAATAAATAAAATCTTAAAAAAAATAAAAATCTTTAAAAAAAAAGTTTCCCATCACAAGAAAAAAAATCTGTAATTATGTGGTGATGGATGTTGACTAGATTTATTGTGGTGATCATTTTGCAATATACACAAATACCAAATTATGTTGTACACCTGAAGGTAACATGATGTTGTACGTTAATTATACTTCAATTAAAAAAAAGAAGGACAGCAGTCATTGGATTTAGTGCCCACCCACATAATCCAGGACAATTTCACCTTGAGATCCCTAATTTAATTATAAAGACCCTTTTCCCAAATAAGGTCACACTCCCGGATTCTGGATGGGTACCTCTCTTGGAAGCCATCATTGAACCCACTACACATGGCAAGACTTCCAAGGAAAGAAAAACGTATATTCAGTATTCTACCTTCTCATTCTCTAGTTTTAGGACAAAATTCTACAGAATTGAAGAATTTTATTCATCATGCCTGTGTTAAAGTAACCAGTATATCTATCTTTTTTTATTGAGATATATTTGACATATAACATTTTGTAAGTTTAAGGTGTACTACATTGATTTGATACATTTATGTTGCAATATGATTGTCATTGAAGCATTAGCTAACACTTCTATCCTGTTAAATAATCAACATTTCTAGTGTTGTAAACAATTAAGATCTAGTCTCTTACCAAGTTTAATGTTTGTTTGTTTGCTTGTTTAAAGGAGGCTCAATGTTGTACATGGAGCCCAATGTGGGGCTTGAACTCACAACCCTGAGATCAAGACCGGAGCTGAGATCAAGAGTCAGACACTTAACCAACTGAGCTACCCAGGTGCCCCCAAGTTTACTATTTATAATACAGTCATTGTCTATAATGAAAATGTTGTGTTTTACGTCTCCTGGACCTACTTGCAAGTATATACATTAAAACAGCATCTTGGGGCACCTGGGTGGTTCAGCTGGTTAAGTGTCTGCCTTCAGCTCAGGTCATGATCTCAGGGTCCTGGGATTGAGCCTCATGTCAGGCTCCCTGCTCAGTGGGGAGTCTGCTTCTCCCTCTCTCTTTGCCCCTCCCCCTGCTTATGCTCTCTCTCTTACTCTCTCTCTTTTTCTCTCTCACTCTCTTAAATAAATGAATAAATAAAATCTTTAAAAAACAGAACATCTCTCCCATTCCTCCACTCCCCCAGCCCCTGTTAACCCTCATTTTTTCCTGCTTTTATAATTTTTTTTAAAGATTACACATATAAGAGATATCATACACTATTTGTCTTTCTCTGTCTCACTTACCTCACTTAGCATAATATCCTCAAGGTCCATCCATGTTGTTACAAATGTCTTTTCTAGTTAAAAAAAATTGGGGTGCCTGAGTGACTCAGCTGGTTAAGCTTCTGACTCTTGCTTTTGGCTTGGGTTGTGATCTTGGGGTTGTGGGATCAAGCCCCGTGTCAGGCTCTGTGCTCAGCCTGGAGTCTGCCGGAGATTCTCTCCCTTTCCCTCTGCCCCTTCCCTGCTCAATTGTGTGCACTCTCCCTCTCTCAGTCTCTCTCTCAAATAAATAAATAAATAACATCTTGGAAAAAAAAGTTTCTCCATCTCTGTTCTCCAGAAGCATCCTCTCTTTTTCATCACTGTGACCTAGAGAGAGAAATTGACTGTTACAGTTAGAGACTTCAACACCCCTCTCTCAGAAATGGACAGATCCAGCAGGCAGAAAATCAGTAAGAACATAGTTGAACTCAACAGCATTATTACTCAATGGGATATAACTGACATCTATAGACAACTTTATCCAACAATAGCAGAATATACATTTTTCTTAAGCTCACACGGAACATTCAACAAGACAGATCACGTTCTGGGCCATAAAACACACCTTAACAAATTTAAAGAATAGCAATCATACAGCGTCAGTGGAATTAAACTAGAAAATAAGTTAAAAAAAAAAAAAGACGACCAACCTTGGGCTTTATGGTGACCAACTCCATCACTGGGTGATCTAGGGGCCCCACCTAAGTCATTCATTAGCAGAAACTCAGAGGTGCTCAGAAGGGGCCTCTTAAGAATAACAAAGACAACTAATGAAGCATCAAACTTTACATCGGAATCTGGGGATGTACTGTATGGTGATTAACACAATATAATAAAATAAAATTAAAAAAAAAAAAAGAATAACAAAGACATTCCTATCAGGAAATTCCACCGGTTTTAGCTCTGTGCCAGGAACCAGGGACGAAGACCAAATATATTTCTTATTGTGCCACGCAGACATTTACCAGTAGACATCCCTGATAGGCCTTGGCTATCACATTCAGCATATGCTCCCAGGCTAACAATATATGAAAAATAGATCAAATCAACTTTCCCCATCCTCTTAAGAAGTGATGGCAGGTCTAAGCCTCTCTCCTAAGGTCATAATAAGCATTTTCATTAAATCTCTAATTGTGTGTGGTGCTATGCCATGCTAAATGATTCACAGAGAGAATTAACTAAACCTTGCCTCATCTCAACAGTTTACAATCCAAGGCAGACAGGCTGATGCACATTCATATTTACAGGCAAATTGGACAGACACAATGGAATGTAAACGTTAAGTCAACTTAATGAACAAGATAAACATTTCTTTCTTCTCCATCACCACATTCATTCACCACATAAGAATATACGTGCTTTGTAATTATTCCCTAAAATGTCAATATTTTGTCCGTCCTCATTCTAAACCCTCACACCTTCTAGAGTCACGGTGCTTGCAGCAATTTTGTATAGACCATGATTTGGAATGATATTCCTAAACACACATCTGCCTGCATTTGCTAAAATAAAATAGGCTTTTCTTTTGAACATTGTTGGAAAGATTTCCGAAACAGAGCTCTTTTGACGTCGCACTGAAGATTTTTTGTTTCTCAACGAACTCAATTCTATTTGATTCTTATCTATTCTAACTCAAGGCAACTCACCGTTTAAAATGGCCTCTTTTATTTGAATAGTTAATTATTTCATCATTTGACATTTGAAAAAACACTTTCTGTGAAATAGGACGAATCCTAGGTTAAGTTTAAACAGGGCAGAAGGATAGATTTAAGAGAGGAATATTAGTCTTAGAGACACAGCGTCTCGTCCAATGAGCCACAGCTGAAGAACGTGCCAGTGTGCCACATGACCAAGGTGCCAAACAGTCGTGTTTGATTTTAAATTGCAGATCTTCTTCCACTTACAAAGGGGTTAAACCCACCATAAACTGAAAACATTGAGGGGAAAAAAAAGAAAGAAAAGAAAAAGAAAACACTGTAAGTCAAAAATGCTCTTAATACGCCTAATTTAGCGAACATCATAGCTTAGTACAGCCGACCTTAAACATGCTCGGAACACTTACAGTAGCCTGCAGTTGGGCAAAATCACTGAATACAAAGCCTGTTTTATAATAAAGTGTTGACTATCTCCGTAATTTACTGAACATTGTTCTGAAAGTGACAAACATAGGGGTTGTATGGTGCAGACTGGCTGTCTGTGTGTAAGTTGTTGACTCTCATCATGGTGTGGTGGACCCTGAGCTGCAGCTGCCCAACGTCAAGAGAGGATCCCAGGCACTGCGGGTAGATCACTAGCCAGGGATAAGTTCCAAATCCAAAATTCAAAGTACGTTTCTACTAAATACGTTATCTCTTTGCATCGTCCTAAAGTTCAAAAATCCTAAGTCAAACCATTGTAAATCAGGACCATCCGTACTTACAATCGAATGTATTTTTTACTAATTATCATTAAGATCTTGGGGCACCTAGCTGGCTCAGTAGGTAGAGCATGGGACTCTTCATCTGGGGGTTGTAAATTCCAGCCCTACGTTGCATCTAGAGATTACTTAAATAAATAAAATCTTTCAAAAAATTATTGTGAAGATCTTGCCTCTTTTGTATCAAGATCCTTTAGTTGCAAGTAACCCACCCAAATATGCATGAGTCAGAAAAACAGAGGATGGGCGATATGAACTCGACTGAACAGGCCAATCCAGCAAAACCGCTTGAGCCAAACTTAATCTCGCTCTCACACTAGCACCAGGGCACAGTTTATTTCTTGCCATTTCTCAGCTCCACATTCCCCACGTGGGCTCCATTTTCAAGACCGTTTTCCCTTAGAGGATAGCAGATAGTACCCTCGAGCTCTGAAGCTGCATCGTCTACCTTCCCTGGTTAGTGGGAAACAGTTTAGACAAATATCCAGGACTGAGTCTGGTGGGTCTAACCTGGGTCTTGTGCCCATAGCTAAACCAATCACTGTGGCCGGAGAATAGGAGCAGTCCATTGGCTAAAACTGGGACTGACTCCACCCAATCACATGGCCGGAAATTTCCCACCACATCTGAAGACCGTTAAATACACGGATGCTTCCTTGACACCTTCCTTAGTATCCGTTTCAACTACATATATTGTAGTGACACCCAAAGAACAGACTTCTTGAAATTTGCTCTTGACACTTTAATCTGTGGGGTGAATTTAAAGTCCCAAAGCTGGAAACTCCAAACCTTAGATTTGAGAAGACAAACAAAACAAAAGACACATTTCAAGTCATCCTAAAAATTATCTTTGAGATGGCTTTAAGTGCCTGGCTGAGTGAGTAACGTGTAGTTTCTAAGTTAGGCAAAGCAGTGCTGTCAAAAATGTTAGCAGGTAGGTAGGGAGTGGCTGGCTGGCTGAGTCGGTGGAGCACGCTACTCTCTATCTCAGGGTTGTAAAATCGAGCCCCAGGTTGGGTGTAGAGATTACCTAAAAATAAAATCTTAAGGAGCGCCTGGGTGGCTCAGTCGTTAGGCGGCTGCCTTGGTCTCAGGTTGTGATGCCAGGGTTCTGGGATGGAGCCCGGGATCCAGCCCCTGCATCAGGCTCCCCGCTCTGCGGGAAGCCTGCTTCTCCCTCTCTCTCTCCCACTCCCCCTGCTTGTGTTCCCTCTCTTTCTGTCTCTCTCTCTCTGTCAAATAAGTAAATAAAATGTTTTAAAAAATGTTAGCAGGTAAATGTTATAATCCAAGTTTTTTCATTTGTTTATGTAAATGAGTGAGCCATCACCGAGTTTTTCTAGTTTGTGGTACTTAATAAGAAAAAAAGAGGCCAGATATGTTGTAACCCCTGGTTTTTCAAAATTCTTGCCCAACTTCTAAAGCACTGCTCTCTAAATCTTATCTAAGAATAGAAATATCCCGGAGAAAAAATAAATAAAAAGAAAAGAAATATCCTGGATAGCTGACCTGATAGGAAGCATGTTTTAGTTGTCTGATAGCTCTGTGTACCTCTACACAGAAGAGAAGGTAGCAAAGATTAGGATACCTTCGGAAAATATCATAATCTACCTTCACTGTGGAATCACTTTGGCAGGGAACTGAGAATTACCTTGAGCAGAATTATCTTGCTTGGAGAGAGTCAATGCTTTTTTCTTTTAATATTTTCTTTCTTTTTCTTTCCTGCTTATAAAACAAAAACACATTAGTTGTGGAAAATAAGGAGACACATTAAAAGGAAAATCAAGATCACTCACAATTCCACTACTGGGGAATAACTACTAACATTTTATGTATATCCTTGGACAACTACAATAGCAATAATTAACATTTACTGAATTCTTCAAATATGCTAGGCATGATGCTATGCACTGGGACATGGATGTTCTAATTAAATTTCATCCTTGGGCACCTGGGTGGCTTGGTGGGTTAGGTGTCTGCCTTCTGCTCAGGTCATGACACTGGGGTCCTGGGATGGAGACCCACGGCACACTCCCTGCTCAGTGGGGATTCTGGTTCTCCCTCTTCCTCTGTGTGCTCTATCTCTCAAATATATAAATCATAAAAAAAAAATTCATCCTTATAACCATTCCATGAAGGGCATGCTATTATTATCCCCATTTTATAGAGGAAGGAACCTGACTTTTTAATGCCGTAGATCTCTTTCTTTTTTAATTTGGTATTGCAGTGTGCATATTATTTTTTATTTAAAAATATATCATGGGGGCGCCTGGGTAGTGCAGTCGTTAAGCGTCTGCCTTCAGCTCAGGCATTCTGGGATTGAGCCCCACATCAGGCTCCTCTGCTATGAGCCTGCTTCTTCCTCTCCCACTCCCCCTGNTATTTAAAAATATATCATGGGGGCGCCTGGGTAGTGCAGTCGTTAAGCGTCTGCCTTCGGCTCAGGCATTCTGGGATCGAGCCCCACATCAGGCTCCTCTGCTATGAGCCTGCTTCTTCCTCTCCCACTCCCCCTGCTTGTGTTCCCTCTCTCGCTGGCTGTCTCTATCTCTGTCAAATAAACAAATAAAATCTTTTAAAAAAATATATCATGGACATTATTCCAAGTCATTAAATATTTTCTACCCCCAAAAAACCAATTTGGCTGCACCTGTGTTCTTCCTAGGCATGAACCATAACTTATGTCTTATTCCCTATTGATGGGCTTTAGGTAGCTCTCAATTTTTGGTATAATAACACTACAGTGAATCACATATTTATAAATCATCATGAAATTCATGGATATCCTCAAAGGTTAAATAATCAGGAAGAGAATAATGGAGTCAAAGAATATAAACTTTGTTTTTAAGGAATTATATGCATTGTTAAATTTGTCCAGGGAAAACTTGCATCAGTTTGCATTCTGAGCAGTCTTGTAAAGAAAAGCCCTGATTTCCTGCATCTTAATGAGCAGCTACTTACCAGTTTATTTAAATCTTGGTCAATATCATACCTACCTGATGGCACCTTTCATGTTTTGATTGTATTTCTTTTATTTTTAGTAGAATTGAACATTTTTTCATCAAGCCAAATATTTTAGTGACTGTATAGTTGAAGGGCGACTGAGTCTTGCAGTGGGTAAACAGGTCTTCAACCTTGAGTGATTTGAAACTGACTCTTAACAATTTATTATTTATTATTATTATTATTATTTTAGTAATCTCTGCAACCAACAGGGGCCTCAAACTCACAGCCCCAAGATCAAGAGTCCAAAGCTCTTCCAACTGAGCCGGCCAGGTGCCCCAGAGCTAACCCTTGAATATGAAAAGGTAGCTCCAGGGGCGCCTGGGTGGCACAGCGGTTGGGCGTCTGCCTTCGGCTCAGGGCGTGATCCCTGTGTTGTGGGATCGAGCCCCACATCAGGCTCCTCTGCTGTGAGCCTGCTTCTTCCTCTCCCACTCCCCCTACTTGTGTTCCATCTCTCGCTAGCTGTCTCTATCTCTGTCAAATAAATAAATAAAATCTTTAAAAAAAAAAAAGAAAGAAAAGGTAGCTCCTATAACTGTCAAATCTTGAATAAACATATTTTCGAATATCTTCTAAAATATATGTACGTCTTCTAAGAGTATTTTTCTTTCAATTGTCCGATGACGATATCAGACTCTCGTTCTTAGTAAATAGAATTCTTCTACCCTGCTAATGGCATTTGTTTCTTCCAGAAAACAGGCACCCTTGGCAAGTAGCTCAGGGACAAGCTATGCTGGATTCTTCAAAATATCTTCAGATCCCCCTTTCTTTCCATTTGTCTTTTTTTTTTTTTTTTTTAGAGAGCGAGCACGTGCACAAGTGGTGGGCGGGGGCAGAGATAGAGGAAGAGAGAGAGAATCCCAAGGAGACCCCATGCTCAGCATGGAGCCTGACTTGGGTGACCTCATGACTCTGCGATCAGGCAGGATCTGAGCTGAAATCATAGTCAGACGCGTAACCGACTGAGCCACCAAGGTGCCCCTCCATTTCTGTCTCTTAAAAACAAATAACACAAATACTGACTGCTGTTTGTAGAAACTTGGAAAAATATATATATGTGTATGTGAGGAGGAGAGATACCCCCATCCCCATCCCTGGCTATGTGAGGACAGCAAGAAGGCAGCCATCTGCCAGCCAGGAAGAGTGTTTTCGCTGGAGACTGAATTGGCTGGCACCTTGATCTTGGACTTGCCAGTGTCCAGAACTGTGAGAAAATAAATTTCTATTATTTAAGCCATTGAGTTTATGGTATTTCGTTATGGTGGCCCGAGCTAGTACAACATGTAAGAAGAAGATTGGTATTATTCCAGAATCTTTTAACCAAAAAGATAATTGGTAACACCATTTCTTTGCAAATTTTCTTTTTCTTTCTCATTCAACAACTATCTTTGTAGTCTTGGATACTTGCCCTCTCATGCTTTCCCCTTCTTCCCAAATTACAGCTCTCTTAATGGGCTTAAAATGTTCTCCTTGATCAAATTCATGCAACTTGCCTATACTCAAGGGCTTTCTTGTCTGGATTCCTTTAGCATAAAGTCAGAAATCTTCTTGTTCAAATCCCTACAAGAGCATAAATCCACACTAGTATTTATTGCTTTAAAATAAAATTGCAGGGACAGCTGAGCGGCTCATTTGGTTAAGCATCTGCCTTTGGCTCAGGTCATGATCACAGGGTCCTGGGATTGAGTCCCACATCTGGCTCCCTGCTCCATGGGGAGCCTGCTTCTCCCTCTGCCTGCTGCTCCCCTTGCTTGTGCTCTCTCTCTCTGTGTCAAATAAATAAATAAATAAATAAATAAATAAATAAATAAATCTTCAAAAAACCAAAAATAACAACAAAATAAAATTGCAACAATTTGTGTTGATTAGGAAAATGACTGAATTAGTGAAAAGTCTGAATTATGACATTTATTTCAATTAATTAAATAATCAGTTAATTAATTAATTATTTTTTAGAGAGAGAGCACAAGTCGGGGAGGCACAGAGGGGCAGAGGGAGAGGGAGAATCTCAAGCAGATTCCCTGCTGAGTGTGGAGCCTGATGTGGGGCCTGATCCCACCACTTTAGCTGAGATTATGACCCTGAGATCATGACCGAGCTGAAATCAAGTCGGATGCTTAACCAACTGAGCTACCCAGGTGCCCTCTGAATTATGATAAGTTGAAAGAGATGTGATTTTAGCACATTCAAATGTATGTAATAACTGAGTAAGGCAAACAAAATTCAGGAAAATTGAAATTCTTGGAAACTTGCTTTTGTGAACAGATTAATATGATTTCCCTTGCATTCAATAACAAGTTTATGTTTGTATAGTTCTGTATTGTTTCCAAAATGCTTTGCCTTTATTATTTATTTTGATCCTCAGTCTCAGAAATAGGGGAGGCAGGTATTATATTTTCCATTGTAGAGGAAATAGGAAGGCTAGTGACTGACTTGAACAGTCAAAAGTCACCCAGCTTATCAGTTTTTTAAATGCAATAACAGCTAAAAATTTATTATGGTTTACTAAGTCCTAGGCACTATTCTAAGCACTGTACATGTATCTTCTTATTTAATGCTTATAATAACTCCTGAGGTTTGTACTGTTTTTATTTCCATTTTATGGACAAGAAAACTGAGGCACAGAAGGTTCAGTAACTTGCCCAAAGTCTCATGACAGTAAGTGGTGGGGCCGGGTTCAAACCCAGGTTGTCTACTTACAGGGCCCACACTTCTAACCAGGCTCTGAAAAGTGGTCAGCTCATAACAGATATTTCAGAAGGGCAGAGATGTTGTATTTCAAATAGGTTAGAAGGAACCTACTATGGCCTGGTTTGCATGGTTCATTTACCTGGAATTGCTTCCCATGCAGTGAGAGAAGAATCCTCAGTACTGATTGTCCAAATAAATGCGGGATCCATGGACCCTTTGTTAATGTTGTTTAACTGTGCTCTATGTGTAATATTCTGCCTTTCTGATAAGTCACTTGCACTCATGTGACAATTTTGTTTCCCCAGTTAGATTGCAAATGTCGAGGTACAGATATTAATGTCTAGTTTCTTGCCATCTAATATAGTGATCTGTTTAAAATTGTTTCTTACCCCATTAACTGAAAGTGAATAAGGTAGGAAATAAGACATAAAGAATCTGGGCTGTTTTCTGCCACCAAATAACCAAGTGACCTCCAGGCTCCTTTTCCTCAACCTCTAGGCCTCAAGTTATTTTTGAGAAGATCACCAGCAAGCAGCTTTTGTTAGAAAATTGAAGAGTCCATATGTTTTTTATTGTAAAATTCATGTAACATAAAATTCACCATTTTTACCATTTTAAAGTGTACAATCCATCAACACTTAGTATATTCACAATGTTGGGTGGCTGTCAGCACTATCTGATTACAGAACATTTTCCTCTGGATATAAAATATCCAGAACAGCTAAATCCATAGAAATAGAAAATAGATTAGTGGTTGTCAGGGGCTGGGGGGAGGGCGGATGAGTGACAGCTTGATGGGCACAGGGTTTCCTTTTGGGGTGATGAAAATGTCACTGAACTATTCACTTAAAATGGTTAATTTCAGGGTGGCTCAGTCAGTTGGGGGTCTGACTCTTGATTTAGGCTTGGGTAGTGATCTCAGGGTTGTAAGATCAAGCCCCATGGCCGGCTCCTAACGCTCAGCAGGGAGTCTGCTGGTCCCTCTCCTTCTGCTCCTCCTCTACTCATGCTCTCTCTCTCTCAAATAAATAAATAAAATCTTCCAAAAAATGGTTAATTTCATGTGATGTGAATTTCACCTCAATTTTTTTTAAAAAGAGAGAGAAATTAAATGTAGTCTTGTCCAGTCAGTGGCAAAGCACTTCAAACGTAGACAGAGATGGGTGAGATTAGATGAATTAATGGGATAAAGTCTACATGAGACCCAGCCTGATGCCCTGTTTCATCTACCACACCGGACCCTTAGATTTTAATAGTGGAGACCAGTCAGGTCATTCATCAGCTTTGTGTGATGGGACCTTGCTTCTCCAAGTGCGGTCAGAGGACCAGCAGCCTCAGCCTCCTCTGGGAGCTTGGTGGTCTTTCAGAATCCTGCACTGCACCCAACCACCTGAATCAGAATCTGTATTTTACTGAGCTCTTCAGGTCATTCGGATGAACCTTAAAATTTGAGAAGTGCTGCTGTTGGAACACTGAGGGGGTTCAGGCCATCCCACATTTGGCAAGCCAATAGACATAATTGGACTTTTCTCCCGGAGACACAACGCAGCGTGATTACTTGCTGAACTAGCTCCCAGCAGCCTTTCATTAGCATTCTCCCCTGAAGGCATTGGAAAATTTATCCACCATCAAAAGACTCACCCATTACTTTTGATGAACTCAGCTTTGGGGAAAGAATAAGTCTTGACAATCCAAATCACCAACCAGTTAATGTAGCTTCCAAATCAGCAAGGGAGATCGCCTTGGTATGTGAGATGTGGCCTCATATATTCAAGGAATGACAAGTTTTAGAGTGCTGCTTTGGAAGTGAATTCTAATCTGGCGGTTTTAAAGAGGCCTGGAGTACCTCGCCTCTTCTCTGTGATTTGGATCTGTCTATAGCACTTGATCAGTATTCTAAACTTGAAAATCAGAAGATAGGGCACCTGGGTGGTTCAGTTGGTTAAGCGTCTGCCTGCAGCTCAGTCATGGTCCCAGGCTCCTGGGATTGAGTCCCACATCAGGCTCCTTGCTCTGTGGGGAGCCTGCTTCTCCCTCTCCTCCCCTCTTGCTCTCAGTCACTATCCCTGCTCTCTCTCTCTCAAATAAATAAATAAAATCTTAAAAAAAAAATCAAAAGATAAAAGTTAACATAATGAAACCTATATTCTTCTAACTAATTTTATGGTAAAATTTATTTGATTTAACTTACTGTCAACAAAGACCCAATCATTAACATACTTGACAAATATTTATCATATGCCAATTACATGCAAGATGTCCCTATGCAGCAGTGACCAAAATAAGGGAAATATAACAAAGTGACATGGAAGTTACCTTTGGGTTGTGATATGATAGTCAATTTTATTTTTTCTGTTTTTTCCTTCCTATATTTTTCAAGTTTTCTACAATCATATATTATTTTTATGATCTGAAAAAAATACATAGTTATGTAAATATTTTTTAAGATTATTTATTTATTTATTTGACAGAGAGGGAGACAGCCAGCGAGAGAGGGAACACAAGCAGGGGGAGTGGGAGAGGAAGAAGCAGGCTCCCAGCAAAGCAGGGAGCCTGATGCGGGGCTCGATTCCAGGACCCTGGGATCATGCCCTGAGCTGAAGGCAGATGCTTAACAACTGAGCCACCCAGGCGCCCCTATGTAAATATTTTTTAAGTAAGTCCAGCATCATGTCCATTCAATATCAGTTTAATTTGAAGGTGGGATAAGTGATGTTTAAAGCTATGAAACCATTATGTTTTTATTAGTTTTTCTTTTTATTTTTTTAAGATTGTATTTATTTTAAAGAGAGAGAGAAGGGGGAGAGGGAGAGAATCTCAAACTGACTACCCATCAAGCGTGGAGCCCTACACTGGGCTCCATCTCACGACCCCCAAGATCATGACCTGAGCCGAAATCAAGAGTCACTTAACCGACTGAGCCACCCAGGCGCCCTTATAACTGTTTTTCTATTGAAAAACTATTTAAGTACAGGGTGCCTGGGTGGCTCAGTCGTTAAGCGTCTGCCTTTGGCTCAGGGCATGGTCCCAGGGTCCTGGGATGGAGCCCCACATGGGGCTCCCTGCTCAGTGGGGAGCCAGCTTCTCTCTCTCCCACTCCCCCTGCTTGTGTTCCCTCTCTTGCTGTCTCTCTTTTTGTCGAATAAATAAATAAAATCTTAACAAAAAGAGAGAGAAACTACTTAAGTACTTATATCCTGATCAGTATCACAAAGTTAAGTATTAATATATACCTGATAAAACAATTAAAAGTGGAAATTGACCTTATGGCTCTTTCCAGTGCATGCAACAAGGAACTGGAGACAGATTTTTCATGTGTACTTTATGGAAGCTTGCCTGCTTAGTTTGCAATAACACTGCATATGTATAAATACACACGTATTCAGTCAAAATGATTGCAAAATGAAATAAGATATGCTTCTGAAAAATTAAATTCCTGCGATTTAAAAAAAAATCTCTTTATAACTCAGAGTAAAATGTATGATCCTAAGTGTACATTTGTGTTTTTTTAAAGATATTTATTTATTTATTTATTTATTTGAGAGAGAGCAAGAGAAAGAGAGAGCATGAGCAGGGGAGAGATGGAGAGAGGGGGGAAGCGGGGGGGGGGCTGAGGTCCCAGGACCCTGAGATCATGACCTCAGCCGAAGGCAGACACTTAACCAACTGAGCCACTCAGGCGCTCTGAAGTGTACATTTCAATGAATTTTTTAAAATTGAGGTAAAATACACATAACAGAATTCACCATTTTAAAATGTACAATTCATTCAGTTTAGCACACTTACCATGTTGTGCAACCACCACCTCTGTCCAGTTCCAAAATATTTTCATCCCCCCCAAAAAGAGACCTTGCACCCACTAAGCAGTCAGTCCCCTTTCTCCCTACCTCCAGCCCCTGGAAAAAACCACTCTGCTTTCATCTCTGTGGATTTGCCTATTCTGGACATTTCATACAAACAGAATCATTTGTGTTTGCTTCTGTGACTTAGCATCATGTTTTCAGGGCTCATCCATGTGGTAACACGTATGTATCAGTGCTTCATTCCTTTTTATGGATGACTAACATTCCATCACATGGACAGACCACATCCTGTTCATCCATTCACCAGGTGTCAGACATTTGGACTGTAAGTGTCTTTTGGCTATTGTGAGTGGTGCTGCTGTGAACATCGTATCCATGTGCAAGTTTTGCAGGAACGCGTGTTTTAATTCTCTTGGGTGTATACCTAAGAGTGAAATTGCTTTGCCATATGGTAACTCTATGTTTAGCTTTTTGAGGAACTGCCAGACTTTTCCATTCCCAGCAGTCACGCATGAGTGTTCCAATTTCTCCACATCCTTGCCAACATTTGTTATTGTCTGTCTTTTTGGTTATAGCCCTCCAGGTGGGTGAGAAGTGGAGTCTCATTGTCGTCCCTATTTACGGCTCGTCTGAACATGACTGTGACTTCCGTGAGGACCTGAACTGAATTTGTCCCACTCATCACTCTTTTACCAGTACCTGGCAAAGTGCCAGCATGTGCTAGATGAGAGCAGATTATGTGGTGAATAAAAGGATCGATAGCCACCGTTATTTATGTCCTAGTCTTCCTAGATATCTCCTCTGGCATTCATAAGTTTTGTCAGGGCTGGTCAGAAACATGGGTAAACATAAAGAAGTTAATAAAGGGAGTGATGTTAAAAGTGTTAAAGTTCCTGGGGCGCCTGGGTGGCACAGCGGTTAAGCGTCTGCCTTTGGCTCAGGGCGTGATCCCGGTGTTCTGGGATCGAGCCCCACATCAGGCTCCTCCGCTATGAGCCTCCTTCTTCCTCTCCCACTCCCCCTGCTTGTGTTCCCTCTCTCGCTGGCTGTCTCTGTCTCTGTCGAATAAATAAATAAAATCTTAAAAAAAATATATAAAAAAAAGTGTTAAAGTTCCCAAATCTAGCTTTCATTTCGTAAATTCCTTATACTGATGTTAATATTGGTTTTGGGAGAATTCTAAATTTTCTTTTGCTGATTGAAGACTTATCAATAATACTCTTGTCTGTGAGATATTGATTGGTTGAACAACAGCTTTCCTGAATGCCTGTCCCAAGGGCTACACCTCTCCAGGGCCGGAGGGTGGGTATCCAGGGTGTAAACACATCACATAGATCAGTCTACCTTTAATACACTCTCTGAACAGATTAATCTCATCATTTCTCTGGGATGATGGCTTTCTTCTCTGAAACCTTTCTCTCTCCTTAAAGATGTTCATTATTTTACTCATTCATTGACAAAATGAAAATGCTGAAGGAGTGTTTCCTTCCCTTCTCTCCTTACACACACAGCGAATGAAATATCTGTTCAAAGAACTTAAGATGAACAGGATATTAGAAACTTTCTCTGGCAACTTAATTGCTTTTGCGGTTCAAGGCCATTAAGAGCCTAAAAGTAAAGAGTGGAAGAATCATGTAGTTTTTAAGATTGAATGAGTAATGCTCAGAAGTTCCGGAAGCTTATGGGAAAGATGACTTCCAGTGCTTTGGCTGGGAAGCATGAAACTACTTTGAATTTTCCAATAAACTTGGCTTGACAAGGATCAGTTAATCATTCCCTCAAGCTTTAGCTCAAGTACACACTATATCCTGAACTCAAAGAGAAATAAGCGTGTCCTTAAACACTAAATAAGACATTATATGGATATGTTTCCAATTCATTCTGATCAATCTCGGAGACTCCAAAGTGAAGTTCTGACTTTGATTTCTGGTATTAGGAAGTTTTACTCACAGCTGGTCACAGTACGAAGTCATGCGATGGACTAAATTGTGTGACCTCCAAATTCACCTGTTGATGCTCTAACGCCCCATGTGAAAGTATTTGGAGGTAATTAAGGTTAGGTGAGGTCATGAGGGTGAGGCTCTCATGCTAGGATACGATCCTTATAAGAGGAGACACCAGAAGAGAGTTCTATTTCTGCCATGTGAGGACACACTGAGAAGGTGGCCATCTGCGAGCCAAGAAGAGAACTCTCACCAGAAACTGAATCAGCTAGCACCTTGATCCTGGGCTTCCCAACCTCCAGAACTCTGAAAAAAAAATTCCTGTTGTTAAAGCCACCCTGTCTATGGCATTTGGTTAGGGCAGCCTGAGCAAACTAAGATAGCTTGTACATCTATTTATATAATTGTTTGGTAAGATCAAAAACACAGAAATCAGTCAGATCTATTCCTCTTGGACCCAGTTTTTTCTTTGCCTAAAGAAATTGAGGTCTAAGAATGCACTCCAAGGGGGTGAGAAGGGACTGCTTCTAGTAGATAGCACTTTGGCCCAAATTCTTGATCTTTCCCTGTATCATCACTTGTCACCATGTGATTTTGCAGCTCCTCTTTCTAAAGAAGCAGAGCCTGTGTCCTGACTTGAGCTAGCCTAATGCTTCAGCTAATAGAATGCGGCGGGAGTACTGACGTGTGCCACCACAGAGCTGAGAACTCTCGGGCGTCCTTGTCTCTACTTTCTGGCACACATGAGAACGTTCTCTGGGGTAGCCTGCTAGAGGAAGAGAGACACATAGAGCCACTCCAGGTGTCCCAGTCACAGCCCTGAGATCTCCAGCAAGATTAGCAGAGCTCCCTAGCCTGACTCCTCAGATGTGTGAGCAAAGCATGCTTCTCATTCTACGTTGGAGGTTTTACCGTTGTTACACAGCATCGTTGTTGAAGTGGGGAACTATACACCACTGCTATTTGGCACTGGATGTTCATCAAGCATCAGAGATCCAGAAACTCTTGCAAACTAAAATGCATGCAATTTTTACAAACCAAGGAATTAACATCCTGCGAAGAAGGAAAAGCAATGAACAAATATAGTTTCTGTTTCTATTACTGAAAGCAACCCCTTCTACTGGAAACTGCCATTTAGTCAAGTATTGAGAGTGAGTCAGGGTATCCTCAAAGAAATGAAAAGGATGAGTGTAAAATGTATTCACATACTTATGAAAATTACATAATGTATCTTTCGCTTATTTGCACTAAGAGATACATGAAGTGGGTTCAAGCAAACAAATGAAGACAGTTGACAGGAGAAGTGTAAACTCACCCCCAGCTAATTCATTTGTTTATTGATCCTTCCCGTCGCAGATGGTGATGTTTCCTTTGGATGAAGTAAGAGGTCCAGAGACAGCAACAAGAGTTTCTGTCCCCAGAGAGTGAGGTCAATTCAGGTCATGAGCTTTGAGAAACTGGAATGTTACCTTGCGTCTGGAAATACTTACTGATGCTTGTCAGGCTAGCGATCAAATTTCCCCAGCAGCTCAGTTAATTACCCAGAACTTTCTGTATTAATTGAGCCCTGAGACTCGACATGACTCTCTCAAAGTCAGGGATCATTTTATTTAACAGGAGATATTTTCTTCCCTCGCAGCTGGATTTTCTTGGATTATCAAAAAAGAGATTATTTATGCATGTACACAGGAGACCTGGTTCACACATTACATTTTCCTTGCTCAGGGCAATCAGAGCAATTATCTGTTTCCTCTAACAAGATGTCTTAGAATTGCACGACAACCACAGTTAGGGTTTGTCATTTTCAGAAGTCCTGGAACTGATCAGCAGGTAAAGCATGTGTTCTGTGACACTGCTGGCTTTCCCATCTGTCGTGGGAGCTGAGATGACGTGCCGGCACTTAGCTGCTGGAGAGCTCCTGTCTAATGAGCAACGGGGAACATTGGTTCTACTTGGCACCTGGCTACCTGGGGGTGTACAGTGTTCAGAGATACAGAAAATCATGAGTACAGTCATCCATTTATTCAAACTAACTCATGACATTGCTAATCATGCCTCCTGATTAAATAATGAGCTGAATTCCTGATGCTCAATAAGATGCAGAGGTCACCCTCATTCATTGCTGGTGGGAGTTTGAAGTGGTGCAGCCACTGTGGAAAAGAGTCTGGCAGTTCCTAAAAAAGTTAAACACAGAGTTACCGTACGCCCCAGAATTGAAGACATCTGTTCACACAAAAATGTGTCCATGAATGCTCACAGCAGCATGATTCACGATAGCCAAGTGGTGAAAACAACCCAAATGTCCATTGACAGATGAACAGATAAATACAACGCAGCCTATCTTTACAATGGAGTATTATTCAGCGGTGAAAAGGAATGAAATACTGACATGGAGGAACCTCAGAAACCTTAGGCTAAATGAAAGAAGACAACACAAATGGCCGTAGATTGTATGATTTCATTTATTTGAAGTGTCCAGAATACACAAGTCTATAGAGACAGAGAGAAGATTAGTGGTTGCCAAGTGCTGGGGAGAGGGGAAAAGGGAGTGATTGTTAATGGGTCTGGGGTTTCATTTAGGGGTCATTAAAATATTCTGGAATTAGATATTCTGGAATTAGGTGCTTGTAGATTCTTTTCCTATCCAGTCCAAAGCTTTCATTTGTTAATGTGACTAGCCCAAATTCTAGGGAAGACAGGCTGCCTGAATCACAGAGCTAGTTAGTTTTCAAGGCCAAGACTAGAGCCTGGGGGGTCTGATTCCCAGACCAACTTTCTTCTTGTTTTAGCCGTCATGACCACATTTGAATCACGTTTTCTCTGATGGGCCGGAGAGTATTTGGTGACTGGGGAAGTAAGCGGGACAGTCACTGAATACCACACAAGATGAGACAAAAGCTTATGTAGGGACAAATCAAGGAGCCTGAAGGTTTTTATGAGGACTAAACAGGTCTGGCAGGATAAATGGCTTTTAGCATTTTCAACTATGTATTAATAAAGATGATTTTGGTTTTGAGAGCCAAAAACCTTCCTCAGTCAAGCTAAAGGAAAAAACAAACAAAGCAGAAGTCCCAAAGCAAACTGACAAACATTGCTAATTTTTGTGGCTGGGTGATTATCTACTAGGAAAGCTGATATAGTTGAAGAATGAGCTGAAGAGCTATGATCTCAAGGTAGAAACAGAAATGAATGGACCATAGCTATTTTTTTTCCTCTCCCACCTACCTCAATTCTGCTTGGTTCTGTTTCTCTTTACAAATTGGCTTTGATCTCTCTTCCTTTTTTTTTTTTTTAAGATTTTATTCGTTCATTTGAGGTGGGGGGGAGAGAGAATGAGCAGTGGGGAGAGGCAGAGGGAGAAGCAGACTCCCCTCTGAGCCAGGATTCCAATGTGGGGCTCGATCCCAGGACCTGGAAATCATGACCCGAGCCAAAGGCAGACACTTAACCATCTGAGCCACCCAGGGGCCCCTGTTTTCTCTTCCTACAGGTAGCCTTTGCGTGTGTGTGTGTGTGTGTGTGTGTGAGAGAGAGAGAGAGAGAGAGAGAGAGAGAGAGAGAGAGAGAGAGAATATGGCATCAACAGCCCTACCTGGCAACCACAAGAGAAAGAGGGATCTTTTTTCTCCATAGTCTATACAGCAAACCCAGGGAAGGATCTGATTGGCTCTGCTAGGGCCATATGCGCCTCCCCATATTCAGAGGGGATGTTCTGTAACTTTGTTCAAATCAAAGACAACACATTTTGGGGGATGATAGTAGAGAATGCTCAACAGACAAAATAAATAAACCAAACTCTACTACAAGTTATAAATCCTTGCTTCTTTTGTTGACTTGGAGGGCTGCTTTGAAATGTGAAAGGTGAAGAAAATCATCATTCAGTTTTCATAAAGTAAGGGAGGTCAACCACACATCTATCACAGCATGACCTTCCTAGTCTGTTGGGGACAGAGACTGACTCATCAGGGATTTTTGACTCATGACCTACTCGTGATGCTATTTTTTTTTCTCTATGAGGTCAAATAACTATTTTGTATACTTGCTCCTGTATCGCTAGGACTTAGCACAATGTCTGGCACATAATAGGTACTCAGAAATATTTGTGGAGTGAATTTTAAGGATTTGAAGCACAGCTGACTCAAAGGGATCTTGGCAAAAACGAGCACATACCAGATGCCGGGTGCCTGTGTCAGAACTCGAGACTGCAGAGATTGAAAAAACAAACCTGGTGCCTGCCTTTGATACACTCGCACAGTCCATCAGAGGGAGCTACTTAATGCAAACCATTGGGGAAAAAAAACAAAACCAAAAAACAAAAACCCACAACAACAACCATATGTATAATAAATGAGGCTTGAACAAAGTACTATGAAAATGGTTACATAGCCTCGGAGGAGATGATGGTACAGTATATCTCTAAGAGTTAGTGTTTTTGGTGGTGGCTGGGTGGTTCAGTCCGTTAAGCATCTGCCTTCGGCTCAGGTCATGATCCCAGGGTCCTGGGATTGAGTCCCACATCAGGCTCCTTGCTCAGCTGGGAGCCTACTTCTCGTTCTGCCTGCCACTCCCCCTGCTTGTTCTCTCTCTCTCTCCGTCAAATAAATAAATAAAATCTTAAAAAAGAAAAAAGTGTTTTCAGAATTTTGATAACATTTAACCATATTCTTTTTTTTAAAAAAGATTTTATTTATTTATTTGTCAGAGAGAGAGAGAGAGAGCACAAGCAGGGAGAGCAGAAGGCAGAGGGAGAAGCAGGCTCCCCGCCGAGCAAAGAACCGCATGCGGGACTCCATCCCAGGAGCCTGGGATCATGACCTGAGTCGAAGGCGGACGTCTAACCAACGGAGCCACCCAGGTGTCCCTAATCATATTCTTTTTTTTTTTCCTAATCATATTCTTTTTTTTTTTTAAAGATTTTATTTATTTATTCATTCGACAGAGATAGAGACAGCCAGCGAGAGAGGGAACACAAGCAGGGGGAGTGGGAGAGGAAGAAGCAGGCTCACAGCAGAGCAGCCTGATGTGGGGCTCGATCCCATAAAGCCGGGATCACGCCCTGAGCCGAAGGCAGACGCTTAACCGCTGTGCCACCCAGGCGCCCCCCTAATCATATTCCTAAAATCAAATATATACAGATGGAAACAGGAGTTTCCAACCCAAATGCTGTCAGGTGAAGCTGCGTCAGTGGGTAAAGTAGGGTAAATGGGTGACACAAACTGCCTTTTAAGAGACAATAATGAATGGCCAGGACTGTGATTTGGGGACATCAGGCCCTGAATAAAGGTAGCTCTTGCTGCTTATATCCAGTCAAATATTACCCTGCAGGAAAAAACCATGTTGCCAAATATTCTCATTTTTCAATTGAAGCTGGAAATGTAGATTTTTCCAGGGGGCTGAAATTTCTTAATTTCTAAGTGTTGGCAAACATTATACAAGGCAAATAAAACACACCTAATGGGCCACACTTGGTTCCGGGGTTACCAGTTTGCAACTGTCTAGAGGGTCACCGTTTTTCTCTCTAGCACTTACAACAGGGCCTTGAATATAATAGAAGCTTGGCATATATTGATTGAGTAAATAAATAAATGACTTGAAATTCTTATCAATTTAGAGTAAAATTGTTTTTTTAGGATTTTATAACACTTTCCTCTTTACATTCAGTAATGTGTTTCTATTCAGGATTTTAAGGTTGAATAAAAGTTTATTCAACAAATATCCTTTGCCAACCTTTATTCTTTGCCATACCCACTATGCGAAAGAGATTCTGAGGGAGCTTTGAAATTGTAAATATGTTTTTTCATTAAAAAAAGGGAAGAGGTTTACAAAAATAAACTGAGGCCAAGAAAGAAATTATTTATGTAGCGGCACCTGGGTGGCTCAGTTCGTTAAACATCTGCCTTCAGCTCAGGTCATGATCTTGGGGTCCGGGGATCCAGCCACAAGTGGGGCTCCCTGCTCGGCGGGAGTCTGTTTCTCACCTCTCCCTCTGCCCCTCCTCGTGCTCTCTCTCTCTCTCAAGTAAATAAATAAAATCTTAAAAAAAATTATTTATGTATTAAATTTCCTGCAAAAAGTCAGTTTCCCCTTTTACAAATAAGAGATAGTTACATAGATACTGTATGTGGTAAAATGTACAGCGTTGTACGTCCAAAATCTATGTGATTGTATGTCTAAAGTGTACAGAGCTCTCAAGATATGGAATTAAGGTTTTCTATTCCAAGCTACCAATAACTTCTTTTCGGGCACAGTAATTTAGTCTATTTATATCTGCTTCCTTTTCTGTTTTTGTGAACTAAGAACACATATTCATTCATTATTCTATTAAACAAATAGCGATTGAGACACAAGAACAAGGCACTACGCACAGTGTGTGTGTGTGTGTAGCCAAAGTTGGATAGTACATGGTTTTTCTTTCAAGGGTCATTGAGACAACCACGGAACACAAGTCATTTTTAATAGTAATTCAGGCATAGAGAAGCGTCTTGGGAGAGATACAGATGAATGGAAGGGGGATTGTAAAAAATCGGTTTGAAAATATTGTCTAGGGATTGATTTTACGGGGCTGCGAATGGCAGACTAGGGATCTTGTAGTTTTTTAGGTAGGAAACAAAGTCGTATCACCTTCGCTCTCAAGGAAGGATGCAAGGCCACTTGCAACCTGACTTGGCTGTCCCCAAATGGCATTTGTGAAATACTGAGAAAAAAAGTTTCATCACGTCTTAAAGAGCTAAATGAAACTCTCAAACTCTGAGTTTAGAAATGAACATAATGAAACAAATACGAATTTTAAAGGTGCAAATTTAATTTCGTTGCTTTTAAACAGAATCGTTTCAAAATTCAATTTTCACTGTTTTCGAATTGAACAAATGGGCAGCTCCGCAAACCACCCCAACCCGGGACTTTCAGCCCCGGTACCCAAGCATCACGTCCCTTTCACGGTCCCACCCCAAGTCAGTCCGGGAACCTACTTCTCCCGCTCGAGTTTCTGATGGGACTCAGTCTTGAAGTGCACCGTCTTTGCCCCACCCTGCACAGCACCCCTGGATAGTCTGATTGGCTGTGTCCCTCCCATGTGCTCTGGTCTGGCTTCTCTGATTGGCCGACGGCTTGCCGCGAGCGAGGATACCCGTTTCCTGGGCTACAGCGCGGACTCGCGGAGGCGTAGGGGGGGTTGTGGACTGCTTCGAGCAGGAACCCAGGTCTGGCGGGAGGCCGGCTGGGCTCCTGGACTTAGTCCCGGGGCGCCATGGCCAGCGTCCACGAGAGCCTCTACTTCAACCCCATGATGACCAATGGGGTGGTGCACGCCAACGTGTTCGGCATCAAGGACTGGGTGACGCCGTATAAGATCGCGGTGTTGGTGCTGTTGAACGAGATGGGCCGCACGGGCGAGGGCGCCGTCAGCCTCATGGAGCGGCGGAGGCTCAACCAGCTGCTCCTGCCGCTGTTGCAGGTGAGCGGCCCCCACCGGCTCCCGCTCATTCAGCAAACCTTTACTGCGCCGGACACCTCCCTGAGCCTGGGGGCACGAGTGTGTTCATCCAATGCTCTTTAAGCCCTGGAGGACCTCAAAAAAAAAAAAAAAAAAAAAAAAAAAGAGAGAGAGAGAGTTAATACCACCTGCTAATAATGAGTACTTAAGTATCCATCGGCCAGGCGCTTTACATGCATTTTTTTTGCAGGTTCATGTTTGACTCCAGCATTTCTTAGCTGAGTGACGGGGAAGAACTCTTTTCTCAGATCCGTGGTCTTCTATAGAAAGGGGCTACACGTGGTCTTGAGCGTTGGAGACAGGTGAATCGTACAGGCTCCCGGAGGACCGCAGTAAATAGTAGTAATGACCTACAAATAACAGCGGACCTTGACACTTAACTGTTAAGCACTTTAAATGTTTTCTTTCATTTTCCAGACTCAGGTTAGAGCTTCACCGCTTACTAGCGGTGCGACTGGGGCAAGTTCCATAACCTACTTGGGTCTCTGGTTTCTCTCTGTAAAATGGGGACAATAATAGAAACTATGTTTTGGGAGGGCTGCATTAAATGAGAAGACCCGTGGACACGACTTCACAGTTTGTGGCATATAGTAAAATGCTCAGCGTTAGCTATTTTAATGTATTCTCATAGGGTATGTACCTTCTTTTATACCAGTTGTGGTTTTTCTCATTTATTTGTGTGATTTTATGATTAATGACTCTCCCCTATTAGACTACTATAAGGGCCGTGTTTTGTCCTGATTTTGTTCACTCTTGTATCCGCAAAGCTTAGTAGAGTGCCTAAATAAAAGTGTGGAATAAGAGAAATGGGATATACCCTCTTGTGGCAGATGGGTGTACTTAGGCGAAAGGGGAGGACTCAGGATGTGGAGTGTTAGCCGGAACTTGAAGGATGAGCAGTTGTCTTTGAGCCGTGGTGGCAGAAACAACGATCTGGCGTCCTGGGGCCCCATATTATCAATATACTTGATAAAGGGCTTTTAAAAAAATATTTATTTATTTGATAGAGAACATGTGCACTCATGCAGGTGGAGGGGCAGAAGGAGAGGGAGAGGGAAAGACTCTCAAGCAGACTCCCTGCTGAGCAGAGAGCCCAATGCAGGGCTGCATCTCAGGACCCTGAGATCATGACCGGAGCTGAAGTCAACAGTCCGCCTACTTAACTGATTGAGTCACCCAGGTGCCCCTAAAGGGCTTTTTAAAAACATACCACCAGTGTTAGTTGAGGGAGAGAAAGGGTACTGAGGACACAGGTTAAGTGGCTTACCCCGTTGGTTGAATACAAGGAATGGAGCTCCATCACTTGTAGCTCCCAGTCCTGGCCACATTACTATTATTGCGTGTGTTTTCCCCATTATTGAAATAAAAGTCATAATACTGAAAGATTTAGTAATAGAGAAAAGAAATAAAACAGTACTTGTGTTTTGTTTTGTTTTTGTTTTTTTTAAAGATTTTATTTATTTATTTGACAGAGATAGAGACAGCCAGCGAGAGAGGGAACACAAGCAGGGGGAGTGGGAGAGGAAGAAGCAGGCTCATAGCAGAGGAGCCTGATGTGGGGCTCGATCCCGTAACGCCAGGATCACGCCCTGAGCCGAAGGCAGACGCTTAGCCGCTGTGCCACCCAGGCGCCCCAGTACTTGTGTTTTAACTCACATCTTTCTGCCTTTGCTTATGCTGTTTTTTTCTGTCTTAAATTATCATTTGTGGTTCTTTGGTAAAATACTGTGTGATCTAGTAACGTTCCAACCAGACTCCCCAATGCCTTTGCTTAACGTTTGGCTTTAAACATTAGTTAATTTTAAAACATTAATTAATTTTTAATTACTCATATACAAAAATTTATTGTAAAAACTTCAGCTGATACTAAAATTAATGGAGTGAAAGGTTATGGTTCTTCCTGTCATCCAATCTTTTTCCCTCTCAGAGATTATTACTGTTAATGTTCATTCTTTCAACTATTTATGGAGTCACAGGTCAGAATAGATCTTTCTAGACCTTTTGCAAAATCCATGTGTATATAAATAGGTAGATGCATATGATTGTAAGGATATGTATGTATCCTTTTAATTTAATTTTGCTTGAATTTAAAAAAAATTTACATAAGTAAAATTCTGTTCTGCAGCTTGCTCCTTTCACTTAACCAGTCTTGGAGATCTTTCCATGTCACCACATTTGAATAGAGCCACCTCATTCTTTTTAACAGCATTGTATTCCCCAATAAAGGAAGAAACAGAACTCCTAATTTTAATATTAAAATAAATTTATAACTTAATATAAGTTATAGATTAACTATTAATGAACTTACAGGTTCTTTTCAGTTTTTCTTCATGTCAAACAATGCTGGCTGAACATACCTTCCCCAGAAATGGAATTGCTTTCCACATCTAGAATTGGCATTTTTAGTGTCAATTTACTCTCCAAAAAAGATTCAGTGTTTAGATTTAAACCTTAGTTAGATCGTAAACTTCTTGACAGTCAAGGTTGCGTACTCTTTGTCTCTGCTGGTACCTTTTATGGACTTGGGCACAGAGTATGTCTGCCTACTTTACAAGGTTTTGGGAAGGATCAAATGAGATTATGTTTGTGAAAAATAGGACACCTGTGTTTGAATAATGTTTTTCCAGTTTACAAAGTACTTTGCCTTTTCTTACCGTTTCTTTGTCACAAACAAGGGAGGTGGTTATGATTATCTGCATTTTACTGATGAAGGAAACTAGCTTTGCCATGATTACAAAATAAAAAGGAAGGAAGGGCAGGTCCTTGGACTACAGAGTCTCTGCTTTGTTTCCGTTTTAAACCTTTCCTCCAGCTAACCAAGAGTGCTTTGCAAATGTGGAGTATTCCTTTAGTGTTTTAGATTGGTGTTTTTCTCTTCATAATTTGAAAATTCACATTTGAAATAACTGTTAAAGCAGAGGAGTTGATAAATGAATTCATGTTTACTGTTTATCATTCTCCAGCTCCTTAAAATTTGTCCGTAATCTCCCTGTCATCTTTATCCAGGGCCCAGATATTACACTGTCTAAACTGTACAAGTTAATTGAAGAATCTTGTCCCCAGCTGGCAAATTCAGTACAGATCAGGTAAGTTTCCTTTCCTTCTGTATATGGGAAAATATGTTTATGTAGATGAAAACTAGAAAAATGCACATAATGAATTCTCTAAAAATATATCTTTGTTACTCTCGATTTTCCTAAGTACTTCTTTTTTTTGAAAAGTGGTCAACATTAAACGTACTGTTTCAAAATATATTTTTCTATTTGGTCTACCTGTTTTTTTTAGTCATTGCAGAGAATTCCATTTTTGCTGGCTGATGTGTTACTTTGACACATTTTATGATGAAGAAAACATGAACAGCGATGCTTTTTAGAATAATGAGAGTGACATTTTGAATTGTCAAGTTTGTTTTATGTGCCACCATTTTATATGAATCTCTGAATTGCTTTTAAAATAGATTTATTGGAGATAATTGTGGAATGTGAAACATGAGAAGATGTTCAGAGGGACTTCCTAAAACACACACCTCAATTTTCTCATTCAGAATCAAACTGATGGCTGAAGGCGAATTGAAGGATATGGAACAATTTTTTGATGACCTTTCAGATTCTTTTTCTGGAACTGAACCAGAGGTTCACAAAACGAGTGTAGTAGGTATGACGCTTTTCTAAGGAGAGCAGAGAATGTTTTTCATTGAAGTGATCAGCTTTCTAAATGCCACCTATCATGACTGCTCTATCTGAACAAACACAGTGGGGTGTCGGACATGTTTTAGTTTGTATTTGCTGCCTTGCCATTTTGTCCTATGTTTAAGTAACTGTCTTGTGGAAAACCATCTTCTGTTTTGTCTGTAATAGTCCCAACTATTAGCCTGGACCTGGGGCTTTTAGGGTTTCAGAGCTCTTTCTCTCAGTTCTCTGGATTCCTTGTCTGCATTGTATGACTCTAAGTCAGGGTTGCCAACTAAACTTTTATAAAAAGAGGTAAGTAAGAATATATCATGGCTATAGTTTATAAGGTGAGGGCATACGTGAAATTTCTTGAGGCTTTTCTGTTAGGTTTATATCCACACTCTATCCATTTGGCTTTTTTGCATGGCAGTTTTTATGTTATTCAACATCAGCTATTATATGGCTCTCCTGTGTGCCAGGCTCTGGACTTATAAGTTAGATGGGGACCTTCCTCTTATGGAGATCACATACTGGTAGGGTGGGGCCAGATGGTGAAAAGTAAGTAAGTAAGTAAATAAATAACATAATTTCGGATAGTTCCAACAGCCACGAAAAAAACCCATATTGGATGGATAAAGATGATGGAATGTGGGGGTAAGGGGGTGGGGTGGGGCCTGAGCCCTGAATAAGAAGAGGAAACCAGTTTTGTAAAAGATGGGGGCAGAGCATTCTAGGTGGAGGGAACAGCAACTCCAAGGGTCTCTTTTTGATTCTTTTGAAGGAAGAATTGCAAGAAATATTAATCAACTTTGTGTAGCCTGGATTTCAGTTAATGCCTTCACCTGTGTATGTCATTTTTTGTAGGTTTATTTCTGCGCCATATGATCTTGGCCTACAGTAAGCTTTCTTTCAGTCAAGTGTTTAAACTGTACACCGCCCTTCAGCAGTACTTCCAGAATGGTGAGAAAAAGACAGTGGAGGATGCTGATATGGAACCGACCAACAGAGAGGAGGGTGAAAGAAAAATGGAAAAAGAAGAACTTGATGTGTCTATAAGGTAATTGGGGTTTTTCGGGTAGGCATTCCTTTCCTGTGAAATAGTATAATTACAGGCATAGTAAATCCTCATTCATCCTGCGCTCGTGTGCTGCCCGCTATCTTTTTGCCCCTCCAGATCCAAGAAGTTGACCCATATGGGCTGCATCAGTGGGCTCCTTGCCTTCCGACTTCTGATTGGGAGGCAGTAGTGGGCCAGGGAGAGTGCGGTCAGGCTGTTGATCCACTGGCTCCCTTCCTTCAGGGTCATGGTGGACTGGCTGTGGGGTCACGGCTTCTATCAGGTGTCCTCTCTGCATTCTTCTGGGGTCTGGGAACTCGTAAGATTTCCCAGGCTTGGGGTGTTAGGTGCCCCACTGTTAACAGTCCTAGGGACCATATGGTCCCTTATGGCTTCTCTGTCTCCTGCCCCAAGTTTTATAAGTGGTCCTTTATTAAATTCTTCTCAAATCACCCCATTTGAATGTGCCATTTGTTTCCTGCTGGGACCCTCCCTGGTTGACAGTGTTCCTTATGTCAGAGTGAGTTAACAGTGAAAATGTAGGGAGTGCCTATTAAAGTTTAAGCACGGGGGATTTGGTGCCACTGCTCACCTAGTTGTTCAAGCTCAAAACCTAGGAGTGTCCGTGGTTCCTCCCTCTCTGTCACCCTGACAACCAGTCCTCAGCCCAGTCAGTTGTTCCTCCATGATAGTTTGGGCTTAGTTCACTTGTCTCCCTCAACCACTGCTGCCCCTGCAGCCCCAGCAGCCCCAGCTCTACAACTCCACTATAGACTTCCCTAGCCTCCTCACTGGCCTCCTTGCCTCCGCTCTTGTCTCCCTGCAATCTGTTTTTCATGCAGCATCCAAGGGAACCCCTGTGAATGTAAATCACATCATGGCACCGTTCTGCCCCAGACCTTCACGACTGCTCTTGGAATTTAGACTAGAATCCGAGCTTATCATGGCCTCAGTGCCTGTGTGATCTGGCCCGGTCATCCTCCCTGCCTCTTGCTCCTTACCCTCCCCTTCACTCTCTGCAATTCAGCTGCTTGGGCTTGCTTTCGGCTTCGTAAATACTCCACGCTGACTTTGGCTTCCGATTTCAGCTCCAGTGTCGTCACACAGGCCCTCCCTGACCGCATAACTGAAGTAATCTCCACCCCAAATACTTCTGGTTTCTTTAGTTCCTTCATGGCTCTCCTCACGGAGTAACGTTTTCCATTTATTTGCTTTCTCCTTTGGATCTGTGTCTTCTGCCTTGGCCCCCCCTTCAGATCGAAGACCCTTCTCTGTCTTGCTTCATCGCATGTTTACCAGTGCTTAGTGTGGTGCCTGCCTCGTAGAATGTGTCTGTGAACACGTGCTGGATGAGTGAATGCAGAAATCACCATACGCAGCCTGTCACCCACTCTGGCGAGTGGTCCCGTAAAGCACTTTTTGTTGACTTCTTTCACTTTGCTATCTCACTTCCCCTCACCCCAACTGTTACCTGGGATCACCTCCCAAGTAAACTGCTATTGGGGGGGAAAAACACCCACGTGTGTGTGTACATGTATAGTATATGCCGTATCCCCTGATATCAAGGAGCCCACAGTGTGGCGAGGAAGACTGACGCCACAGATCATTACACTGCAGCGTGCTCAGAGCTCTGAGTGAGGTAAGCCTCACCTGCCCTGACTGAGTAGGCTGGCTGACTGCCGTGGGGAATGGCTGGTTCCTGACAGCGGCCTTTGTTTGATTTAGCACATACGGGGTGCAAGAGATTCTAGTACCATTAAATGCTTCCAAAACCTCGCTTCCTCAGAGTTGCTGACAAATGCCTCTCTTCTAGTGGAGAGGCAGGACTGTGTGGGCTTGAGTCTGGTTCTGGTGACAGACTGCTGGCTTAGGGTTCCAGCTCCCCCCCTTATTCCCTGTGTGACTCTGGGCCAGTTACTCACCCTGTCTGTGCTTAAGTGTCCTCATCTGCAAAAGGGGGCATCCTATCCCCTCCTCAGATGGGTGTTGTGAGGATTAAATAAGTGGTCCATGTAAGTGTTTGGAACTGTGCCTGGCGTGTAGTAAACGTCCAGCAAATACTGGCTGTTCTTGTTCTCTAGTTTTGCTTTTAGCTCAGCTGCCTCAGGAGTGCATCTGTCTGGGCTGCGGCATAGTCCTTGTTCTGGCTACTTTATCTCCTTCAAGTAGCAGAGTGTCACTTCTTGTGAAACGTTACAGTTCAGACTTACTTTGGTTTGGCTGTCTCCTAAGTGAATCCGATGTAATTACGTCTAGCTGCATCGTTTTGTTTTATCTAAGAACTCGTGTGTGTGACCCAGTGTATTTACTATGAAGGTGTATCATTTCATGTCAAATCACCATGCTGTACACCTGAAACTAATGTTACATTGTGCACACTATACTCAAAAAAAAAAGAAAAGGAAAAAAAAGTCTATAGTGAATTACAATGTATAAAAACTTTTTTAAAAAAATAGGCATGAAGAATTTGAAATCATAAGAACTGAGAATCAAATCGCATATATATTACAATTTTATATCTTCAACGATAAAACAGGAATGTTTTTTCACTTAAAATGTACAATGTGCAGAATGCTCTGCGGTGGGTAAAAAATGTACGCCAATGTAAATTTTCATAATTTTCCAGGAAGTGACATTTCTGGATCAAAAAAAAAGGTATGTGTATAGTTCCAGAAGATGGTGCACATATAGTAACTGAATTTTGTCACCAAAATTAAAGAGATACACTATTTAAATATTTTCTAATTAAATATCACAATTTTTTGTCAGCAAAGAAATGGGTTTACTTGTAATAAGATTTCTTTAATAGACTATATTTACGTTAAAAAAAGAAAGAATATATTTACATTCATTTCTTGGTTCTTTTAAAGAGGAAAATTTCATTTTTTGTGATCTTTTCTAATGTTTTATTGCATTATGAAAAGCTTCTTAATTTAGCTTTTATTCTTCCTTTCTTTCTTTTTCTGTTTTCCTTCCTTCCTTCCTTTTTTTCAGTTATTGGAGTGTTTTCCACTCTCTTTTCTTCAGGAAAGTTATTTTTCTTGCCCTAGAAATTTGTATTAAAATTAGAAAGGAGTGGGGTCCCTGGGTGGCTTGGTCTCTTAAACGTCCGACTCTTGATCTCAGCTCAGGTCTTGATCTCAGGGTCATGAGTTGAAGCCCAGCTTGGCTCCACGCTGGGTGGGTGTGGTGCCTATGTAAAATAAATAAATAATAAAATAAAATTAGGGGAAAGGAATACCGCATAGCTTGCAAATCTCCCATCCCACAGTGAAATTATTCCTGTCTGAAAAGAGAAACCTGTTAATTAATAAATTGATCCCCCCCCACTGTTAATTTACAAGGGAGGAAATAAATATTCAGTCAACAAATGTTTATCATTAAGAAAAATCCCATCGCAGAAGAGAGGGCACACTGAAATTGAGCCTGTGTTGCATTTGCTGGCAGTTGCCAAGTGCCTGCAGTCAGGAGCAGGCTGATAGGATTAGCCCAGGAGCGTCTGCCGTGGAGCCTACTAGTCTGCAAGCTGCTGGAATTAACAGCTTCTCTGTGCTCCTAAAAGGAGCTAACAGAAGTAGAAATTCTCTGGTAATTCCTTGCTTGCCAGTGATTTAATATAAATCTCCCAAATTCTGAGTGCTTCCTGTGTACCAGACCCCATGTTAAGGTGCTGTGTTATTAGCCAAGAAGAGAGGGCCCTGTCCTCGTGGAGTCATGTGGGGAGGGTCAGATGATAGAGAGGCAACTGATAAGTAATGTAGTTTCAGAGCGAGGCAGTGTGGCCGAGAGGAAATGGGACCCTTGGGTAGAGGGTGGAGAGGAAGTAACTGGGGGTTCAGCTGGGGAGGGGCCCCTTGGACGGGGAGCCAGGTGATGAAGGAGCCAGGATTGCCAGAGCACATGCGCACACACACAGCTTCCAAGACAGGACAAGCCGGCATATTGGAGGCACAGACGGAGGACAGTGAGGCTCGGGGAGAGAGGCTGCATCATGCCCTCTGGTCACACACCTCAGAAGGATGAGGCCCTTGCTTCCTCCTTGAATGTTTAATAACTTCCTGTTATTAACCTTATTAACCTTCCTTCTTGCTTCTGTCGATATCCTGCTCAGAAACTTCCAAGGGGGGTGCCTGGGTGGCTCAATTATTAAGCATCTGCCTTCGGCTCAGGGCGTGATCCCAGGGCTTGGGGATCGAGCCCCGCATCAGGCTCCTCCGCTGGGAAGCTGCTTCTTCCTCTCCCACTCCCCCTGCCTGTGTCCCCTCTCTCGCTGGCTGTCTCTCTCTCTGTCAAATAAATGAATAAAATCTTAAAAAAAACAAAACAAAACAAAACTTCCAAGGATTCTACAGTCTCTCCACCTGGTGTTCGAGGCCTTCCACAGTTGACCTTTCTGACCTTACTTTCAGTTTCTCAGCTTGGATCCTTTGTCCCGGCCTGTCGGCCAGGCTCTTGTCTTTTGTTTCCCTTTCCTGGAATGCCTTCTTCCTTCCTCATCTTCCTTCCTCATCATTTTCTCTGCTCCTTCCCAACTTGCAAGTGATTCCCCCCATTTCTCAGTACAGAGTTCATATTCACATTTGGCATTTATCACTTACTGCCATCTTCTCACCTGGGCTGTTCTTAGCTTTCCCCAGGACTGTAAGCCTATTAGCATATTCTGTGTGCTCCAGGACCTAGACTGGTGTTTTGTGCATTGCAAGTATTCAAAAACAAAAAATAAAACCTTTGTTGATTGATTAATACCATATTTTTAAAATTTCAATGACTGGTAGAGTTAAGACCTTTAGAGGAATTTCCAGACTCCTGAGAATCGCACAAGTGCCATGTACTAGGTTCGTATTAGAAATGCACATCTTTTTTTTTTTGCATGCAGTTTTATAAGGTTCATGGACTTAAAGCCCATCCATGGATCCAGCTTAAGTGCCCTTGATGTATAGTACTAGTAAGTCTAAAATTCTGTCTCAGCTAATAATTGGATTTATAAGCAAGGTATACTTGAACCCTTTTCCCAAATGGGTAGCCCTTTTCCTAAATTGAATACCTCTGTGGCTTCTCATGAGTTACTTTCTTCTGCATGTATTTGTGAGGCCCCGAGGAAACAGGAGTCAGTGAAGGATGGTTTGGGCCATGGTGTTTTTACTTGCTCTTCTCAAGCTGATTCATGTCAGCCATGATTGCCACTGTGGAGGCCAGAACCAAATTTGATCTTCATTTATGGGGATTGTACTTCCCTTCTTTATAGAATCAGTTTGCATGGTGCTGATTTTCTCTATGCTCTACCGACTGAGCTGGCCAGGTGCCCTGACCGTTGTGGACTTTAGAGGCAAATGGGACCAGATTTGTGTGTATCCAGTTTCATTCAGATGAATTCATTCATTCATTCATTCATTCATTCATTCATTCATTCATTCATTCATTCATTCTTACCTGTCCCTAGGCTTTTTGTGTGCAGCCATGTTTATTCCAAGCCTTGGGTTTACTTTGGTTATGAGGTGTGTTAAGAGAAAAGGGCTCCTTACTGCCCAGATACTTAACTGTTTTCCATTTGAGAACTTGGCCTGTGAATTTGTTTTCCATTTCCCTCCAGGTCACTATTGTGTCACTGATCTTTGTTAGACCTGGGTTGGGGCTGGTTCTTGGCAGCACCTATGGTTGCAGAATATGATACACTGCCTTAGCGATTATTAGGTAATATTTATCAGAAATGAAGGCAAGAGAATGTTAGAGCAGCACCTCCCAAAGTGTTTTCTGTGGAACACTAGTGCTTCTTGAAAGATGTAAGGAAAGGATTCTTTACTCAATGAGTTTGGTAAATGGTACATTAAACAAAAGTAAATAAAGTTTCTTTCTGTTGGATTTCTCAGTTGGGTGTCATGAATCTTTAAGCAAGATAGTGTAACTTCCCCAAATTCTGTAATCTCAGAAGAATTTTCTTTCAGAATATCCATTCATGTATCTTTTACATAAAAGTTGGAGAACTGCTGTATTAGATGCAGAGTGCTTATAAAAGCATTATTTATGAGTAAATATTGATTTTTATACTTACCATCATCCTATACAGAAGTCCATTTCTTCAGAGTCTTCTGGCAAAAGGAGGGTATTACTCATACTTTGCTCTCAAAATAAGACTTTTCTGTTGTGCATGTGTAGATTTCTCAAGCCTAGGTTTATATCCCTATATTCCTTGTCTGTTAATTCTGCATAATGTAAATTCCTAGACAAATATCTCATAGGAGAAGCCACTTTTTCCTGCTTCTGAGTACACCACATTTGTGTCTGTAGCAAGGAGTTAGAAATTCTTCGTTCATTCATTTCCCCAACTCTGAGCACCTGTTTTGTTCCTAGGCATGGTGCTGGGTATTGGCATCCAATTGCAAGTAAGAGCAGGCAGGTGTGGCAGTGGATAGGTGCTGTGCTCAACGTCTCTAGGAGACAGTGGCAGCTCCAGGGAGAGACGTCAGCAGAGATTCTTGGAGGACAGGACGCTTGAGTCGGGAATGATGGATGGTGTACTGTAAGCCAACAGTGGGTGGGACAATGGCCCTGCAGGCCAGGGAAGCAGCAGGGGCATCTTGGCGCGATAGGAGATCTGTGAGGAGGTCATCAGGCTGGAGGTGTGGGTGAGAAAGAAAAGGCAAAGGAGAGGTAGTGGCTAGAACCACTCATGGAGCATTGCGCACGCCCTGCTGAGCAGAGTGGACTTTATTCTGGAACTTGAGGAGGTTCCACTGAAGGGCTTTAAATCAGGGTACCACGAGAGATGTGCATGGTGGGAAGATCACACCATCTGGAACCTAGGAGTATAACTGTCCATAATTATGTCGTGTGAACTTAGGTCATTCAACATCACTTTTTATGGATGTTTTTCCTATTCCTGAGAGGAGAGAATTAATTGTAAAGGTTTTTGAGCTCTTCTGATGAAGTTGTTTGACTTTGTTAGGCTTACCATTCTTGCTGTTGTGTAATTCTTTTTTGCTTGCTTGTTTGACTTTTTAAGTGTTTATTTTAATTCCAGTGAGTTACCATACAATGTCATATTAGTTTCAGGTGTACAATACAGTGATTCAGCACTTCATAAGACACCCGGTGCTCCTCACGACAGGTGCACTCTTTGGTCCCCATCACCTAGTTTACCCATCCCTGTGGTGTAATTCCTTAGTAGTTTTGTTTTATTTTTTCCAGAGAAGAGGAGGTATCTTGCAGTGGACCTCTCTCCCAAAAACAAGCAGAATTTTTCCTTTCTCAACAGGTATGTTAATTCTGTTACTTATCACAAACTTTTATTTATTTTTAAAAAAGATTTTATTAGAGTGAGAGAGCGAGTGAGCACAAGCAAGGGGAGCAGCATGCAGCAGGAGAAGCAGGCTCCCCTTTGAGCAGGGAGCCTGACGCGGGTCTCGATCCCAGGACCCCGGGATCATGACCTGAGCCGAAGGCAGACGCTTAACCAACTGAGCCACCTAGGCGTCCCTATCACAAACTTTTAAAAACAAATCCTGTGGAGGGGTGCTTGGGTGGCTCAGTTGGTTAAGCATACGACTCTTGATTTCGGCTTTGGTCATGATGTTGGGGTCATGGGATCAAGCCCCATGTCTGGCTCCATGCTCAGTAGGAAGTCTGCTGGAGAATCTCTCTCTCCCTCTCCCCCTCCTCCTTCCCCTTCTCTCTCTCGCTCCCTCTCTCAAATAAATAAGTAAATAAAATCTTTAATAAGTAAAAACAGGTCCTGTGGCATTACATGTCATCGCATGTGCCTGTCTTGTTAGTAGGTTTATTAGTGAATCTGCATTATTCCTTATTTTCAGCCCTCTTTTCTTCACTAACAATACATGGTGGTTATGTGTTCTTTATGATTTTGTGGGGGATTTTTTTCCTGTATTTTTTTTTTTTAAGATTTTATTTTTAAGTAATCTTTATACCCAGTGTGGGGCTCGAACTTAAAACCCCAAGATCAAGAGTCATATGCTCTACTGATTGAGTCAGCCAAGTGCCCCATGATTTTATTTTTCTTAAAGTACATTGGTTCTTCCTTTTATAATAGTGTGTGATTAACACAACCCAAAAACCTGATTTGGAAGACTTGTCTTCCCCCAACATTTTATTATGGACATTTTCAAACAGAAAGAAAAGTTGAAAAGCATTGTGTAGTGAATACCCATATACCTGTCACCTAGATGCCACAATTAACTGTTTTGCTCTCTTATCATATATCTACACATCCCTTATCCAGCCACCATTTCATCTTTCATTTTTTGATGCATTTCAGGTTACAGACATCAGTACATTTCACCCCAGACATTTCTTGCTGGTGCTTTTGAGCCATACTTTTTCATTTGCTTGGTAACAGAAGCTGGGTATTTTTCTCCCATGTTATTTTCAAGTATAGGATTTTGATTTTTTTGCTCTACTTTTCTAATTTTCCTTAATTTTGTTATTAATTTTTGTTCTGCAGAAAGATGTAATATTTAGGTCTAGATGAAAAGTGATAGGATGACCCTGCAGATGAGTTTCAAACAGATTAGAAAAACCCATCTAGACAATTGGTTAAGTATGGAAGAGAAAACATAGCTAGATCTTTACCTCAGCCGCACACTTCAGTACATCACAGATGGATTAAAGGGTAAATGTGAATATGTAAAGCTGTAATTAGACCAGGAGGAACTACATATTAACTTTTAACTGATCTCTGGGTGGGGAAAGACTTTCTAAACATAAAAGTTATGAGAAAACACATAGGAGAAGATCATTTGATTTTTCAGCATAAAAATTAAAAACGTCTGCATTTCAGAACACATTCTAATAAAACTAAAAGGCAAATGGTAAAATGGGAAAAAGTATTTGCAATAAATATGACGGTCACAGGGTTAATACTTTTGCTTTAAAAGTCATATTTTTGGGGCGCCTGGGTGGCACAGCGGTTAAGCGTCTGCCTTCGGCTCAGGGCGTGATCCCGGCGTTCCGGGATCAAGCCCCACATCAGGCTCCTCTGCTATGAGCCTGCTTCTTCCTCTCCCACTCCCCCTGCTTGTGTTCCCTCTCTCGCTGGCTGTCTCTATCTCTGTCAAATAAATAAATAAAATCTTTAAAAAATAAATAAATAAAAGTCGTATTTTCAAAGACCGAAGATGAGACAAACTTTATAATATATTATTAATGAAAAGAGCAGGAAGTAAATTGATATACCGTGTTCTAATTTTGTAAAAAATATGGTATAGTTATTAATGTATGCATCACATATATATCCCACACACATCGAAAAAAGACTGGAATAGGACACTGACATTAATAGTGTTATTTTTGGGTGGAGGGGTTACAGATGATTTTTGTTTCCTCTGTATGTCTTTCCGTGTTTTTGGAATCTTCTACAATGATCTAATGAATTCAAATGGAATTAGAAATTATTACTTATCAATAAGAATTTGTCTAGGTAAAATTGAAGTGTCTGTAGCAAAGTTAAGTACTGATAGTTAATTTAGAACTAGTTTTCTACATATTTTATATCATCATTGCTGGTACCATCTAATGAGATAGATAACCAGGACTGGGGCGCCTGAGTGCCCTGAGACCCCTTGCAGTGCTGGATGGAGGTATTCACCACCAGTCCTGAAGGTGGTCACAGTCCAGGGTGGGTCACACTGGTACTTTTCATGTAGTGTGATAAGTACTGCAGGAAGGGTTAGTACAGGCTGCTTATGGGCACATGTAGGGACTTACAGGACCTTACCTAGTCTAGGAAGTGATACAAGCAAGTGGCTGAAGTCTAAACTGGGGCCCGAAGGAGGAGCGGGAGTTGGCAAGGCCTGTGAGGAGCGTGTGACTGGGCAGAGGTAGTTGGGAGGCTTTGTGTTTCAGGAAAAGGAAACAGTGTTTTGTGCGGTCAAGAGGAGAGAGTAGGGGCGCCTGGGTGGCGCAGTCGTTAAGCATCTGCCTTCGGCTCAGGGCGTGATCCCAACATTCTGGGATCGAGCCCCACATCAGACTCCTCTGCTGGGAGCCTGCTTCTTCCTTTCCCACTCCCCTTGCTTGTGTTACCTCTCTCGTTGGCTCTCTCTCTCTGTCAAATAAATAAATAAAATCTTTAAAAAAAAAGAAAAAAGGAGAGAGTAGCTGTGGAAAAGAACATAGGGGATGCTGGTTAGTATATATTTCCATATGTTTATTGGCCATTTCTTTCCACTGAATTGTCATTTTTAAATTTCAGGCTTCTTTGTTAAAGAACGATGAGACGAAAGCCCTCACTCCAGCATCTTTGCAGAAGGAACTGAACAACTTGTTGAAATTTAATCCTGATTTTGCTGAAGCGGTGAGTCTTTGAATTGGACGATGAGGCTGCTCTTTATATTGACGAGCCATGCACATGAGGATTGGCCCATTGGCCCTGTTTCTTGGAAGGAAATGTTGGCGAGTCAACAAGCCTAAGTCGCAAAGCTTCCCCTCGCACTTTTCACACCTGGGCCGTTAGGGGTTTCTTCAGTCTGTTGCTGTTCTTGTTCATGCTTCGTCTCTCTGAGGCTCCGAATTATGGACAGATGATGGAGTAGACTGATTTTTTTTTTTTTCAAGTTTTGGTGCTAAAAATTCTTTTCCTTCCTCTTCTTTTGTTAGTTTTTTTTTTTTTTTCCAAATTAAAATAATTCCATTCATTACTGGATTTTTACCCTGAAAACTTTTTTTTTTTTAACTTTTTTAGTGGTATCTGGATTTGACGTCTTTATTCCCATGCAGAAATAGATCTGCTTTGCTCCATAGTAAATGGGATCTGCCTGTTGGAGGGAAGTTTAATTCAGTGAATCAAACAAAACGAAAATAGTGTCAAAATAATTGCAAGATAATTAACTTAGTAAACTAGTTAAAGACTCACGGTATTATGACTTGGACATTTACGAAATTAAATTTATAATTTTTATATGAATTCAGGAATTAAAATCTTCATTTTTGAGTTCACAGTATTCCTTAATACCTGAGCTAGGTGAGTGCCCCCCACCCCGTCACCCATGGGCCCTAATATAACCAGTGGCATAGTGGACGTATATTTAGGATAAAACTCTGACACAAATCCTAACGGGGCTCCCATGTTTCATTTGGGGACTCCCTAAGGAGGAAACAAACCACTGTATCCTAATCTTGTTTTATCCTGCCTATGCGGGAAAGGTTACGCTAAGACGTCTTGCTAGAAGGGTTGGGGGTACACCGGTGTTTTCAGCCAGCGGGACGCTCTGAATTAGTCTCACGCGGGAGGAAGGAACATTTAAAATGCGTGGATTGTTTCTTGTTTCAGCACTATCTCAGCTACTTAAACAACCTCCGGGTCCAAGATGTTTTCAGTTCAACACACAGTCTCCTTCATTATTTCGACCGCCTGATTCTCACTGGGGCGGAAAGCAAAGGTAACGGGGAGGAGGGCTACGGTCGGAGCCTGAGATACGCCGCGCTGAACCTGGCCGCCCTGCACTGCCGCTTCGGTCACTAGTGAGTCCATAGGTTTTTGTCTCTGCAGAGACTGAAGAGATCAACTCTCAAACGTTTACTTGCGAAGAAGGAAGCTCTTTTCCTGGACAGAAGTTAACAAAAATCTTCTGCTTAAGCAGTCTGCCCCCTAGTGTCACCGTTGAATATTACTATCTTAGTGCGCAGCCTCTTTCGATACTTCTAAGAACAACAGCCATTGAGTTAAAAGGAAATTAGGTCATTAGGCCAGAGATTCCCAAAAGGATTTTTCGGAGGTAATAATGGGGATACAAAAGCTATTTTCAGTCTTTCAAAAAGCCAAAAGGAAGTCGTACTTTTACTGGATAAAACACTGTAGGGGTTACAAAAAGCCACATGTTTGCTTTTGGAAAGAATTCAGGCAGTTCAGTGGGGTGACACTGGCTTATGCCATTGCTAAGTTATGCTTAGGATTTTAATGAATAAAAATAGGGAAATTGCCCAATTATTAATTCGTAAATAGAGGTATGTGGATAAAAACTTAAAACATGGAGGCTGTTTTGGAAACAATGAAATAATGTGAATAAGGGTGAAAGGGTAGGGGATTATTAATTGAAAGAGTCTCCCCCCCATCTGTGGCTTTTCCCCCGTTGAGAGAAATGTGGTCTCTGCTACAGGCATTTTTGAATAGAGACTGTAGGGTGTGTTAATGGATTTCTGATTGTCACATTTTAAAAGGGACATAGACAGGCTGGAGCTTGTGTGGGGAAGTCTCCTTGTAGGCATTCAAAGCCATGTCATATAAACAGTGTGGGAAGGAGATGAGAATGGTGAGCCTAGAGAGAAAATGATTTCACCAAGCACGTGTTTGGCATCTTCATGTTGTAAAGATCATGTGAAGAAAGCTTATCTAGGTGACCGAGGGTATAATTCCTGGCGAGGAACAAGAGCAGGGAAGTGCAAGGGAAGGGCTGTGCTTTTGCCAATGATAAGGAAGGTGGTCCCACATGGAACCTCTAAGGAAGGGTCAACGAGGTACTCAAGCCTAGACCAGGTGTAAGTAAGGGAATTCAAGCATCAGATTGATAGTTGGACTCAGGTTCAAGTCTACTCCAAACTCCATGATTTTATGAGATTCCATGTTATCTTTTGATAACAACTTCTTTTTGTCTGCCCAGCTGTAATGACCTCTTAATCAGAACCTTTTGGTTTTTTATGTTCTCATAATAAATAGCAATATCATTTGTAGTATTTAGCACTAACTGATTTCTGTGTTCAAAACAGCTTTTCCTAGGGTTTAGAAATTTGTATCCAGGCTTCTAAATACAAATAATCTGTTGATGTATAGAATTTGTATATTTACAATAGGAGAGGCAGCTAACTGCATCACATTAATTGCTAATTAATTTACTCAGGTCCATGCTTCTTTGATTCTAGTCCTGGAGCTGTGGCCTGTATAAGTCTTGGTCACTTAGCTTATGGGATTGTGAAGATTTCTTGAAAGTCAGTGTAGTTGTTTATTGAGCACCTGCTGTGTACTAGGCACTGTGTTAGGCACTGAGGGTACAGCAGTAAAAAAAGAGGGAAAAACCCTCTGTTCTCATGGAGCTTACAGTGGAGGAGATAGACAGTAAACAACACTAAATATAATACATAAAGGTGATAGATGAGGATAGAAGGTTGGGGAGTGCTTTGTTTTCATAAGGGACACTCCCCCAGATATATGCACAGATCACTCCTTCAATTTGTGAGCTTCTGTTTAAATAATAAGGTAGCAAGTCAGCCCTCCCTAACCTCTACTAACTTGATATTTGAATAGAGATTTAAAGCAGTCTTAATCTGCCTGGGAACCTACCATTTGGTAGATCTAACTCTTCCTCCTCCCTGGGAAAAGTAATCTCTCTTTACTTTCAGCATACTATCTATATAGTTCCCCCCAAAGCCTTTTTTTTTTTTTTAACTTAACATTATTTATTTGGTCTTCAGATACTCAATAAAGTTAAACCAACTGATATTTGTTGAAGGCCTGTGTGTGATGATATGCTTCCTGCCCTCAAGTAACTTATGTCCTATTGCATCTTAGCATTGAGAGGAATTTAAAAGAAATGTAAAATAGGTAAAAATGTATCTGACTTCTTTATTCAAATCAGTGGTTATCGACGGACAATCCAGCTCTCCCCAGTTAAAATGGATCGTGTGAGGCTAATGCTAATTTTTTTTTTAAGATTTTATTTATTTGACAGAGACAGAGAGTGAGTGCACAAGTAGGCAGAGCAGCAGACAGAGGGAGAGGGAGAAGCAGGCTCTCCACTGAGCAGGGAACCCGATGCAGGGTTTGATCTGAGGACTCTGGGATCATGACCTGAGCCGAAGGCAGACATTTAACGGACTGAGCTGCACAGGTGCCCCCCCCCTTTTTTGAGTCTAACGCTATTTTAAAGAAAATTCTTTATGTAAATTTCTCCTAAATAAGTGATACCCATTGAATTTCTGATTTGATTTTGAGGTCTTCCGTAACCCTGCACTTCTTTCTGTGACTTGCCACTGGGAAACCCAAAATTTAAGAGCTCACCCTCCACAGGCTTATAAACTATTTGAAGAAATAAAATTAACACAGATTAAATAAGTAGAAGGTGATACACAGTAGTATTTAATTAAGCACTGCAGGGTAGGTTACAGATAGCATTTCTGTGGGTGTTTTTAGAGGTGAGAGCTGAGTGGGGCCAAGGATATTGGCTCAATTTCCGCAGAATTTGAGATTAAGGGAGACATCCCAGATGGAGGGAGCCGCGTCAGCAGAAAAACAATCTCAGAAGTGAGTATCCTCAAAATACTTTTTAAAACTAGTTTTGAAAAATACAAAAAGTATCAAATGCCATTGTAAAAAAAACAATTCACATAATGGGGAAGGGAATGCAGTGAAAAGTGAAATGTTGTATCCTATCCTTGCCCCTCCTCCCAGGGGTAGACAACTAAAATAAAAATCTTAGGAGCAGAGATCAAGAAAAGTCATGCTTCTTGCCTTTTTTAGTAGAAATCCACCTTAGAAAGGACCTGTTCTGTGTCTCTACTGCTAATGTTTCTTGCTGCTGGAGGACAGAATAAGCTCATTGTTAATGACTTCCAACCCAGAGGTCTCTACGCGGATGAATTACTGTACAGATGCCTTCCTGTTACGTTACTTGGACATGTTTGTGATTGTTAATGCGTTATTAATGTTCAGTCTGTCTCTAGTCAGCAGGCAGAGCTCGCCCTGCAGGAGGCGATTAGGATTGCCCAGGAGTCCAACGATCATGTGTGTCTCCAGCATTGCTTGGTGAGCTGCCTCCTCCTGTCTCAGGAGTTCTGCCCCTGGGTTGAGTTGGCCTTCGAAAGGCCCTGTTCAAATTGGGTCGTTTTGCAGTTGGAAGGCCCTTAGCAGTGAAGGGAAACTAGTTAGGTGGTTATAGGAATTCAGGAAAGACAATCCATTGTTATTATATTTCTTAATTCATGATCTCTGTTTTACTTTGGGGGGCATTTCTTGTCTACAAATTTTAATCCAAAACTACCACATTAAACATTGGCATTAACAAAAGGTATATGCAACACTTAGTAACGGATGAGACATCATCCCGTGAAAGCATAAACACCAAGCACAAGTAGAACACAGGATTTATTTAACGTTCCCTGAGAATCTCGATTTCTCAGCTGAAGGCCATATGGGAGCTTCATGGTTTTTTTATGGGATACTTGCCACTCACTACTGTCAGAGGTGAAGACCAATGGCTGTTTAGCTTAGTCTTTAACACATTTTTAATGTGTTCACTGGTTTTCATTTAGGTTCATACTTCGTGAAAGAGGACTTTAGAGGATTTATCTTGTCTCTTGTTAAGTCTTTCTTACAACCATGCTGATATTTCAATAGACCATTAACCGTTATCATCGTTAGGATATATTTTGATGATTTCTCTTACCAGAGCTGGCTTTATGTGCTGGGGCAAAAGAGATCCGACAGCTATGTTTTGCTAGAACACTCTGTGAAGAAGGCAGTACATTTTGGGTTACCGGTAAGGCTCATCTTCCTGTGAGATTATTTAAATAAATGGTGTGGTTTCATTCTTGGTGGTTTCATATGACCTTAACTGTTAATCAAACCATGAAATTCTGTTTGATAGATTTCTCTCTGCTCCCTTTATCTTAATAACATCTATAAAAGTTCCATTGATCAATTTGATGAGATCCTAGTTTAATTTATTGATCAACATTGACTTCCACGTATTTACTTAGAAAAATTTCAGGAAAGGCTTATTTTTAAACCAGGGAGTGGCAGACTATAGTCCATGGGCCGAATCTGGCTTGCTGCCTGCTTATATATAGCCCTAAAGCTAAGAATGGGTTTTACATTTTTAAGTAGTTGGGGGGAAAAAGCAACAAAGAAGAATATGTGATGGAGACCAAATGTGGTCTGCAAAACAAATTATTTACTACCTTGCCCTTTATAGAACCAGTCTGATCCTTGTTTTAAAAGTAAACAAAACCAGGAATCAGTAAACCTGACAGGTATATTTGTCTTTTCTTACTTTCAGTGACAGGGTAGGACCTGAATTATAGTCCTTGGTGACAAATACTGAGGGGCAGTGAGAGGCCTTAGTCTTCTCGTATGTAGTAGTAATGACTATCAGAATCTAGATTACTGTTGCTCACAGAACCTTATTCTGTCTCAAAAACATCTGCTGAAAACTGCACCATAGGCAGTGGGACTGCTTAAATATTCTGTCTCATAAAGTTTATGGCAAAGTCCAGGAAAACTGAAAGTAATATGTGTAATAACTTATTGTGTATGCTTTTTAAAAATGGAAGGGGGGCCTGGGTTGCTCAGTCGGTTTAGCATCTGCCTCGATCTCAGTTCAGATCTTGATCTTAGGGTCGTAAGTTCAAGCCCCACGCTGGGCTCCACACTGGGTGGGGAGCCTACTTAAAAAAAAAAATTTGAGTTGACACATTGACACATTGTTGTCACATTGTATATGCTTTTTAAAATCTGTAAATTGTTTGATTCATTTTTTTGGGAAAGGAAACTTACATGTACAAAATTGATCATAATGACAAAGTAAGTTTTCCCTTAAATGATTTTGTAAGTACAATTTTTATTTTGGATTTAAGCTGAATTTTTTTTTTAAAGATTTATTTATTTATTTTAGTGGGGGAGAGGGGCTGAGGGGAGAGAGAGAGAATCCTTCAGCAGACTCCCCACTGAGTGTGGAGCCTGACACAGGGCTTGGATCTTACGACCCTGAGATCACATCCTGAGATCACTGCCTGAGCTGAAACCAAGAATCAGACATTTAATGGACTGAGTCACCCACGCTCCCGTAAGCTGACTCTTTTAAGTTGTGCTTTCACCTTTGAAAATTATATCAGAAGTTAATGAAAAGATAATTATGCTCGTAATAGTCATCCCTTAAAAAGTTTCCTACTCCAGGGGTGCCTGGCTGGCTCAGTTGGTAGAACATGTGACTCTTGATCTTGGGATTGCAATTTTGAGCCCCACATTGGGTGTAGAGATTACTTAAAAATAAAATCTTTTTTTTTTTTTTAAAGATTTTATTTTTTTATTCGACAGAGAGACAGCCAGCGAGAGAGGGAACACAAGCAGGGGGAGTGGGAGAGGAAGAAGCAGGCTCATAGCGGAAAGAGCCTGATGTGGGGCTCGATCCCAGATCGCTGGGATCACGCCCTGAGCTGAAGGCAGACGCTTAACCGCTGTGCCACCCAGGCGCCCCTAAAAATAAAATCTTAAAAAAAAAAATTAAAAAGGGAAATAAAAAATCTCCTACTCCATAATGTGTCCAGCACTGTTTGACACATACTGTTTTGTATTTATTTATTTAAAATTTTATTTATTTGGGGGAGAGCTCTCTCACATGAGCGGGGTGAGGGGCAGAGGGAGAGGGAGAAGCGAACTCCCCGCCACCGAGCACGGAGCCCAGCACGGGACTCCATCCCAGGATTCCGAGATCATGACCTGAGCCGAAGGCAGACGTTTAACCGACTGAGCCAACCAACTGCCCCACATACTGTTTTATTTTAATTCTTACGATAATTCTTTATGATAGAGTTGGTGCCCATTTTACAGATGAGGAAGTTGAGGCTTGGTTTGGAAGCTAACTGGCCTTGACTCAAGAAACAAGGGGCAGAGACAGTGTTTAAGTCCAGGCGCATTTTATGTCAAGGCCCTGGCTCTTCTCAGCATACCCTCTGCCTTTCTTCTAGGCCCAGTTTTTCAGGAACACATTACATATGGGTTAGAGTCAGGCTGTAGGTACTTTCCTTTTAAATAATGCTGTCGGTTTGCGTGTGCTGAAATGCGAAATATGCCAAATTTCTGAAGAGTGAACAATTCTGTCATGTAATCTATACCTTGAGTCATGGGTATGTATGTCTGTCCCCTTAGTACCTCGCCTCTCTGGGAATTCAGTCCTTAGTTCAGCAGAGGGCTTTTGCTGGGAAGACAGCAAACAAACTGATGGATGCCCTAAAGGACTCTGACCTCTTACACTGGAAACACAGCCTCTCAGAGCTCATCGATATCAGCATTGCACAGAAAACGGCCATCTGGAGACTCTATGGCCGCAGGTGGGTCTTCAAGCCGACTTTCAAAGCCATAAGGGCATAAATCCTTCCAGAGATGAACTGGTTCTGTGAAAGGTCAAACAGACAAGTCATTTTGCCCTTTGATGAAAGTTGTTCCTGCAGGGGATTAAAGGAAATGCTTATAGTTTTAGAACACTTTGTACTTTGCACGGACTTTGTAAAGTTCTTTCCAATGCTCATTCGTACTTGCTCCTCCCAAATGCCCTGTGAGGTAACTGGTGGGCGGGCTCCATTCCAAGATGTGAAAACCAAGGTTCACACCCAAGATCACAAATGTCGGTAGCAGGTGATAGAGCCAAGACTCAAACCCGGGTCCTGTGACTCCAAGCACTATGCCCCTGTGACCCAAGACCAGGATTTCTCTTCCTGTCCACGGCAGGCAGGGGCCACAGTTGCTCAGGGAGAGCTTCCCTGTTAACCAAGGTGTGTTCTCTGGAGTATCTCTGGTCTCAAGTTTAATTTTCCATTTGGCCTCCTTTATCTTGGAAGTACCCTTCTGAACCTGGAGCCCTGTCACTACTCCACCTTCTACCTAGACAATCTGCTATTCTAGGAATTCAGTAATGAAAGGAAGTGCCTACTTTACCGGTCTTGTGTATACTTGAGATCATTTTTTGGCGTGATGCGCTCTGAGACAGCTGCAGACACTGGCGGCTGCTTACATGGCCAGGGCAGCTGGTGCCAGGATGGCATCAGGTCTGAATTTATCCGTGAAAACTAATTAACACACTGTGACCACAGGGAAATTAGAGGCAGTCAAGGGGTCTGGAGCTTGGAGCTCCCGGTTGTGCCATAATCACCACATGTTTCCTTCGGGGCTGCACACACAAGGTGCGTTTCTGCTTTCCTTGTGCTGAGGGTGGGAGAGCTGACAGTGGGACGCAGCCGCTCCCGCTAAGCCAGAGCCTGCAGAGGGACTTTATTTCCTTCCATTTCCAGTCAAGATAGTTGTGGGGTGTGGCTGAGGGGCAGCCTGGGTCTCTTGACTGAAGGGAATTCCTGTCCGTCTCCTCACCCAGCACCATGGCACTGCAGCAGGCCCAGATGTTGCTGAGCATGAACAGCCTGGAGTCCGTGAACGCGGGCGTGCAGCAGAACAACACGGAGTCGTTTGCCGTCGCCCTCTGCCATCTCGCAGAGCTGCACGCAGAGCAGGTAGGCAGGTAGCTGGGCCTGCGTGCTTTGGGAGCCATGTCCTCCCTCTGCTGCTTGAGAAAAGCCCTGGCTGTGTCTTGGACAGGCCTGGTTGGATGCAGGGGGTGCTGAAAGGGTGAAATCCCATTGGTGTAAATGGATGGGGTGTGGAGTCTATAAAGTTTATTGAACTTGGGATCTCTTTGCATTGACAAAGGGAATAAGAGGTCAGCTATTTCCATGTACCAAATGGAATAAAAAGGAGTCTTTGCAATTCAAGGTGGTAGAGCTGTGTATGCTTATAGGAGACGGGAAGGCCACACCAGTTAATGTTACGTCTCCAACACAAGTCTGATTGACTCTAAAAAGGGACCGTGGGAGTTGGATGTAACCTTGACTTACAGCCCGAGTAATTTTACATGATTCTTTTTGTAGGGGATTGATTAAAGGGTCTCTCATGCTGTTCTAGGCTTTCTTTCTCCTTTGCTCCAAAATACCTTCTTTCATAGAAAAGAAGTCAGGGAAACCTTACCCGAGCCCTCTAGCTCACTAAACCCTGCCTTGGCTGTAAGTGCATTTCCCTGATCATATAGCTTTCCTCCACTTCTCTGTGGTGTCCATTACTGTTAGATTATTGTTAGGTTGTATCATGGCACTCAGTATCCCCTGATCTGCAGCCTGAAGCTCTTTGGCTGGTGTCCACCCCTTTCAGAAGTCTATAAATACTTCCCTCTCCTAAATGTACTTTATTTTAGCATTTGACAAACCTTTAGATATCTGTGGAGACAAAGGGGATGGATGGGCTCTGGCTGGGTTCCACATGCACCTTCATCAGCTGCCCTCTTCCTGCACCTGGGAAGCATTGCCCACGCTTCCTGATGTCAGAACAGCAGCCAGCTGCACTCGCTGTTTGCTTTCCCCCAGGAATCTGCACGCTCATCACTTTCTTGGTTTTTTTCCCCCCTCTTAATGGCACTGGAACCTCTAACTTCTCCTCTTTTCCTTTCCTTGTACTGTGGTTAAGTGGAGCATTTGGTAATGGATGAGTCCGTGAACCTTCAGTTAGGTATTTGGTGTGAGCTTCGTGCGACTTTTCTCCCCCCAACAACTTTATTGAGATAAAATTCACATGCTGTACAATTCACCCACTTTAAGTTTCCCCATGTGGCTTTTTTTTTTAAAGATTTTATTTATTTATTCGACAGAGATAGAGACAGCCAGCGAGAGAGGGAACACAAGCAGGGAGTGGGAGAGGAAGAAGCAGGCTCACAGCAGAGGAGCCTGATGTGGGGCTCAATCCCATAACGCCGGGATCACACCCTGAGCCGAAGGCAGACGCCCAACTGCTGTGCCACCCAGGCGCCCCCCAATGTGGCTTTTTGAAGTCAGATTCTCCCCACTGACCCCAACCTTAAAGTGGTTAACTTCCTTTCAGTTCTCTTTGAGTTGTGTAGGGTAGAAATGATCTTTTTTTTCCCTGTTCGACTGAAAAGCTACTTTATAAAAAATCTTGGTCTTGGCTCGATACTCAATCCTTGAAACTTTCTCCAAGGCCAGTTATTAGAGTTCTCGGATTTTTCCTGGGAGATATGTCCTGCTTTTTTGGACCTGTATTAGTATATCCGCCTCCATCTCCCTTATATCCCCAGGCTCATTGAAGAAGCTGCTGACCACATCGTTGCCTGGCTCCAGTGGCCAGGATGTGTTGGGAAGCCTTAGAATTGCACTGTGAAGAGATAGGCAGTGGCCTCTTGGTTTCAATTCAGTCCCTTCTCCCCCTTTCTTTAACCTGCCTTCGCAAGACCTTTCTAGTGCTAGAACATCAACCAGGTAGCTGTACCCACAGGACTGATGATTGTCACATTTTTAATTGTACAGGTTAGATAGGCCCCTGGGAAATTAAGGTTGGCCAGCGGTGGAGAAGGCAGCTTTATCATGCATCGCCATTTGCTCCTTTATTTCCTTCGTGTGTGCTTCGGATTGTGTTCTGAAATTATCTCCAAATAAACTGGGTGCTGTACTTTGGTGTGGCAGTAACTTGGGGTGTGGGTGAACCTACAAAGAATTAGTAAGGTCTGAATTTCTGTGTCTGACCTTCCCTCTGAAACCCAGAGGGAGCGCTAAGACAGTGAACCCCCTTGTTCTTTTTGTGTAATTCTAGATCATCTGGTATCATTCCTCTCCCAGCCTCAGGAGGGGCAGGTCACAGTGGGAATGTTTGGGGAGATACTGCAGTGTGTCTCTCTACTTGTCCTAAAGGTTTGACAACCCATCTGGATCCACATGCCCAACTCACTATGGCAGTCGTGAAAATAATTGGGAAGATTGGCCAGTTAAAATTCATAAGAATAAAAAGATTATTGACCTTTTATTATAATTCAATGTAATTTCCACTTAATTCACTTCAAATAAAAGTCCACTTGCAGTCTAATTGAACTTCTATATAGGCAGAAGACATTTCACCTAATGAAAGGATTGGGACAAATTAAAAAGCTTTTGGAGTCAATAAAAAACATTCCAACGACATAAGGGTATAAAAAAAGACATGAACATGTTTTCACATAAAAAACATAAATGACCCAAAAATGTGAAAAAATTTTCAATCTAGTCATTCAAGAAATTCAAATTAATGCAGTGAAATACTAGTTTCACCAGTCAAATAGGCAATCCTTAAATATTGTGGTGGAAGAAAGGCATAGAGTGCTGGTATGAAAGTTCTCGGCACATCTCCGGAGGGTAATTTAGTAATTTATATCAGAGGGCTTCGGAGTGCCTGCGATTAGACCAGCCAGTTTTACTTCAAAGGTCTTATCCTGAGGAAATGATTGGACAAGTGGACAACTGTGCAAAGGTATATGCACCAAGATATTCACTGTAGCCTTCTTAAAATGGGCAAAATTAGAAACAAACTGTCCCACACCAGGAGGTTATTTTGATGTGTCATAGTTTATTTACCTAATGACATACTGTGATGATACAGCTTTGATTTGTGAATCCTGGAAAGATTGATTCATTCAAAAAATATTATTGAGTTCCTACCATGTAGTACACAGTGTTATGGGCAATTTACAGAAATAGCATGTATACCCGTTTTTAGAAAACATGTATGTTTTTATTTATGTGCATAAGAGAAGTTTATAAGGATATGTGCCAAAACATTCCTGTGATTATCTTTGGTAAGATTGGAATTGGTCTTATTGTTTACATTTATTTTGTAAGTTTTTTTCCTAGAGTGAACATGCATTACATGTGTAATTAAAAAAATTTTTTTAATGAACAAATAAAATACACTAGAACCTAAAAAAAAATGACCCCTGGATGTGTGACAGTTTGTGGCTCATGCCTTCCAGGGTACAGCACCACGAACAGGTGAATCATAGTGACATCCTGTGAGTGGTGTACCAGGTGTGGTTTCAACACAGGTGTGCTCATTAAATTGTGTGTTTCTACTTAGGGCTGTTTTGCTGCAGCTTCGGAAGTGTTAAAGCACTTGAAGGAACGATTCCCGCCTAATAGTCAGCATGCCCAGGTAATCTGCTTTTTGCATGGCATTGGATTTATTTCCACAGAGACCGTTTTACTGTATTGTTGTCAAAGCAGAATATTTTAGGGTCTCCCCTCAGTTTCTTGTTTCTTGGTTCCTTTCTGTGTCATCTCTGCATTGAGGTGAATATGGGTACGTACAGGACTCTGTAAGCTCTGTTCAAGAGGGCAGAGAAATAAACTCTGATAAAAGAGTTAAAGATTTATTTAGGGAACTTTTTTTCTTCCTGTCTTCATGGTTTTAAGGTAGTATTCCTTATATCTCTAACTGTATGGATCATCCATGTCCGTGGATAGATGAAGAATTAGGTCTCAGTTTGGTGTTGTGTCCCTTATTTGGCAACTCTAATCTTTTCCTCCCAGAATTAAATCACCTTTTGGGAAGATGTCCCCAGAAGGAATTTAATTTTACAAAGCACTCCCAGGCCCCCTGTTCCTTATTGCACTGATGTCTGTCTCTGATGGGGCTGAGAAAGCTGTTACACAGGTCCTTTATTGTTCCTTCCCTTACCAAGTTTAGTCTTTAATGGATTAGAGAATTTGAAATCATAAGAGACCATGGCCTGGGAATCTCCTACTGCTGGTCCCTGAGGCTGCCACTCCCATGGTTGTTGGCTCCACCGAAAGTGTGCTGGGGTCTCATTGCCGCTTTCAGCAGGCTGTGATCTGAACTCAAAGTCCCAGCTGCAAAGGTGGTACACAAACAAAATAGAAGATAGGGGATAGCACCTATGGTTGATGTGGGAAGAAAGAATTAAGTGTGGTTCTGTGGCAGTGCTAATGCGATGGAACAGTTTTGGTTATAGTTCTAGCTGTTTAAAAAAAAAAAAAGAATTTAATTCACAGTTCACAGAAAAAACATATATGACCAATAGATATATAAGATGCTCGGCCTGGCTGGCAATCAGGGAAATACAAGTGAAAACAACAATGAGATATTTCATATCCATCGGATTGGCCAAAGGTAAAACATCTGACAGCACCAAGTGCTGGTGAGGATGAGGACTGATGAGTAATGTCATGTTCTCCTGGGAAGGGGGAGTGGGAATCGATTATAACCTGTTGGGAGAACGAATGGGCACTACATCAAAATGAAGGTGCATAGGGGCGCCTGGGTGGCTCAGCCTTTAAGTGTCTGCCTTCAGCTCAGGTCATGATCCCAGGGTCCTGGGATCGATTCCTACATCGGGCTTCCTGCGCGGCTGGAAGCCTGGTTCTCCCTCTCACACTCCCCTTGCTTGTGTTCCCTCTCTCGCTGTGTCTGTCAAATAAATAAATAAAATCTTAAAAAAAAAAATGAAGGTGCATATATCCTACAACCACGTTTCCACTGCTTGCTGTAGACCTGAGATAAACCCTTGCACCGGAAGAGATGTATGAGAATGTTGATTGCAGCATTGTTCGGAAGAGTGGAAAAGTGGTCCTACCTCGAATAGATAAGTTATCGCATATTCATGTAATTGAAAACTATTCACCAGTGAAAAGGGTAAACTAGAGCCACTTGTGTGAACATGTGTAAGTCCCAGAAAAATAATGTTGAGCTTAAAAGCAAATTGTCAAAGGATACACACAGTATGATAGTATTTATACAAAATTTAAAAATGTACAAGATTGCTCTCTGGGCTCAGACCTAGTTTGTGGCGACTTGGCTAAATGCACCAAGGTTGGAGTCATCAGTAAATACTGGACCCCGTTATGGTGCCTCCCTCAGGAAAATGGTGAACAAGACTGGTATAAGCCAGCACGCCAAGTACGCTTGCTCCTTCTGTGGCAAAACCAAGATGAAAAGAAGAGCTGTGGGGATCTGACACTGTGGTTCCTGCATGAAAACCGCAGGCAGGGGCGGGGGTGGCGGGGAGCTGTGTATGGGGGGAGGTGGTGGTGGCCGGGACCTATAGCACCACTTCTGCCCTCACAGGAACATCTGAAGGAATTGAAAGTGAAAGACCAGGTAGAAGCTCTACCGTTTAAACACTGCTAGCCCGTAATAAATGGGTTAATTTATGTAGCAAAATTACTTTGGCTTGTAAATTTATTAACGTCCTGCTGTGTTGCATTGACTTTGCTTTCTCAAAAAGCTTGGAAATCAAAAATCCTTTCGATTTTTATTGGAGAAAAAAAAATACAGGGTCATACTATATATTGTTAAAGGGAAAGAATGTATGCTGTAAAAGTATAAAAACAGGAATGGGAGTGATAAACATTAAATCAGGTGCTTTCTCTGGACAAAGGGGAATAGAATTTGCAAAGAACTTCAATAGTACGTGATAGTATCTGAAGCAAATAAAGCAAAATTGTTGTGATTTGACAAAGTTGGTGGTTGGCACACATGTGTTTTTTTATTTTAGTGCTTTTCACATCCTTGAAATATTTATAAAAAATTTTTTAAATCTCAAAAAAATGTGTATGAATTGTAAGGATATTTACTAAGCAAGCTGAAATATTTTTATATTTTTGTTGAATAATGAGGTGAACGCTTGCCATTTTGTTCTTGTTTTTTTTTTTTTTTTCTTATTAGTTATGGATGCTATGTGATCAAAAAATACAGTTTGACAGAGCAATGAATGATGGCAAGTACCATTTGGCTGATTCACTTGTTACAGGAATCACAGCTCTTAATAGCATAGAGGGCGTATACAGGTAAGAGACTTTGAAAACTCCAACCCAGGATGAAGTAATTCTCAAATGCCTTTATTCTTACTTGCTTAATTAAAATTAATTTATTAATTTTAGCTTAGGAAAAAACTTTTTTTCCTATTTATTACCTATTTATTCTGGGAAATTAGAAAATAAAACAGATGTAAAATGGACAAAATAAGTATCACCCAGAGATAATCACTCATGTTCTGATATCAATAATCCCAGACTTTTTTGTCCTTGCATGTGTGTGTATGGGTAGGTTTATACACATGTGCTTACACACACACACTTTTTTTCCTCTTTTAACAAAAATTGTATCAGGCAAAGTTCTTCCCCGCCGGAGGTTCACAGTCTAATTGAGGAAATAGAGACTCTAACTCTGAAAGCAACTTGACTTGTAAAACATCAGCGTAACCATTTGTGTTTATTTTGTTTCTGTGTCAGGAAAGCGATTGTACTACAGGCTCAGAACCAAATGTCAGAGGCGCACAAGCTTTTACAAAAATTGTTGATTCATTGTCAGAAAATCAGGAATACAGAAATGGTGATCAGGTAAGGGAGGTCTCTCGAGCATCTGCTGTAGCTTGTCCTTTGTGCTGGATATTCCCATCCCATGTCTTCCTCTTTGTGGGCAGTGTCCTGCTGTCTGTGGCAGAGCTGTACTGGCGATCTTCCTCCCCCACCATCGCGCTGCCCGTGCTCCTGCAGGCTCTGGCCCTCTCCAAGGAGTACCGGTTACAGTACTTGGCCTCCGAAACGGTGCTGAACTTGGCTTTTGCTCAGGTAAGCTGATCTCTGTTTTTATAGCGCATATTTGTGCTCAAGAACTGGTGGGTCTGTTACTACTTTTTGGTTTTGAAAAGGATAATAATGAGCTTTGACTTCTTAATATTGAAGTCTGGGAATGTAGTCTCATTGTCAAGCCCTCCGTGGAAGTCTGAAGTTGCGGACTCCATGACAAGCTGACCCCTCCCACTGGCACTGGCTCTACTGAGCTGTGTATTTAATAAAGGGGATGTGCCTCTTCATTGAGGACACTTGTATCATATTAATGATTTAGCTGGCCCAGAGCCATGCTTGATTAATAAGGGGATAAATAAAGAAGTGAGGAAGTTGTGTGTTCATTGAAAGCTTTTGGAAATTAAATTGTATTTTATGTTTGTTTTCTGTCTCCCCATGAGGAATGTGAAGGCTGTGAGAAAGGGACTTTGTTTTCTCCCTGCTGTGGTCTCTGGTACCTAGTAAGACGTACACATAGTAGGCTTTTAATAAATATTTAGTGAATGAATTTTGAACTCACTGGCACTAGAGGAATTTACTAACTAAAGCAGAGATTCCCCAACCCATGTGTTAGAATTCATTGGGAAGATTTAAAAAATACCTATATAGCTGGCCTTGCCTCGAATGCATGGAGTCAGAATCTCTAGGGAAGGAGCACAGGAATCTAATGTTTTCCTTTCCAGCTTCTCTAGTAATTTTTTTTTCTTTTTTTTTTTAAGATTTTATTTATTTATTTGACAGAGAGAGCACAAGCAGTGGGAGAGGGAGAAGCAGGCTCCCTGTTGAGCAGAGAGCTTAATGTGGGACTCGATCCCAGGACCCTGGGATCATGACCTGAGCCAAAGGCAGAAGCTTAACCGACTGAGCCACCCATGCGGCCCTCTAGTGACTTTTTTCTTAATTAAGATAAAATTCACATAAAAAATTCACCATTTTGATCATTTTAAAGGGCACAATTCAGTGGTTTTAAGAATATTTACAGTGTTTCACAATCATCAACACCATTTAATTCCAGAATATTTTCATCACTCCAGAGAGGAACCTTGTGCCCATTAAGTAGTCACCCCCATTTCCCCCTCCCTGTGAACCCCTGGAAACCTACTTTCAATCTGCTTTCTGCCTCTGTGGGTTTGCATATTCTGGATATTTCATATAAATGGAATCATACAATATCTGCCTTGTGTAGTCTGGCTTCTTCGTGTAATGTTTTCAGGATTCATTCATGTTGTAGCAGGTGTCAGCGCTTCATGCCTTTTAGTGGCTGAATAATAGACTACATTTCATTTATCCGTTCATCACTTGATGGACATTTGGGTCAGCTATTATATGTGGCTGCTTTTAATATTCATGTGTCAGTTTTTGTGTGGATATGTGTTTTTATTATACTAAGAGTAGAATTGCTGGGTCATATGATAATTCTGTGTTTAACTTTTTGTGGAACCACCAATTTCCACAGTGATTGCACCATCTTATATTCTCACTAGCAATGTAAGAAGATGCTGGTTTCTCCACGTCCTTGCCAGCACTTGTTATTTCCCATTTTTTATTATGCTCAACCTAGTACAAAGTTCTGTCTCATTGTGGTTTTGATTTGCATTTCTCTAATAACTAATGACATTGAGCACCTTTTCATGTGCTTATTGGCCATTCGTATATGTTGTTTGGAGACATCTAAGTCCTTTACCCAATTTTTAGTTGGGTTATTGTCTTTCTGATGTTCGGTTATAAGATTGTTTTGTATATTCTGAATACTAGACCATTATCAGAGATCTGATTTGCAAATATGTTCTGTTCTCTGGGTTGTATTTTACTTTCTTGATCATGACCTTTGATGCACTGAAGTTTTTAATTTCGATGAAATCCAATTCATCCTTTTTTTCTTTTGTTGCTCATGCTTTTGGTATTCTACTTAAGAAACTGTTGCTTAATCCAAGTTCATGAAGATTTATACCTGCATTTCCTTCTTTTAATAGTCTTAGGTCTTATATTTAGGTCTTTGATCCATTATGAGTTTAAATGGTGTGAGGTAGGAGTCCAGCTTTATTTTTTCACGTATGGATATCCCTGTGTCCTAGCACCACTTGTTGAAAAGACTATTCTTTTCCCATTGAATGGTCTTGGCACCCTTGTCAGAAATATTGATCATGGACATATGGGTTTATTTCTGCATTCTCAATTCTGTTTCATTGATCTATATATGTCTTTATGCCAGTACCACACTGTTTTGATTACTGTATCTTTGTATTAAATTTAAAATCAGGAAGTAAGAGGGGCTCCTGGGTGGCATGGTTGGTTTCTGCTCAGGTCGTGATCTTGGGGTCATGAGCTAGAGCCCTGCGTTGGGCTCCTGTTCAGCAGGGAGTCTGGTTGAGACTCTCTCTTCCTCCCCACCTCCTGCTCATGCTTTTTCTCTCTCTAAAGTAAATCAGTCAATCAAATCAGGAAGTAAGAGGTCTCCAACTTTGTTCTTTTTCAAAATTATTTTGGCTATTGGTGTTCCTTTGCAATTCCATATGCATTTTATTATTTTTATTTATTTATTTTTTTATTAAAGATTTTATTTATTTATTTGACAGAGAGAGACAGGCAGTGAGAGAGGGAACACAAGCAAGGGGAGTGGGAGAGGAAGAAGCAGGCTCCTAAGCGGAGGAGCCTGATGTGGGGCTCGATCCCAGAACACCAGGATCACGCCCTGAGCCGAAGCAGACGCTTAACGACTGCGCCACCCAGGCGCCCCTCCATATGCATTTTAGAATAGCTTGTCCGTTTCAGCAAAAATGGCATTTGGAATTTTGGTAAGGATTGCGTTGAACCTGTAGGTTCATTTGTAGAGTGTTGCCATCTTCACAATATTAAGTCTTCCACTCCATTAAAGGATGTCTTTTATTTAGGTCGTCTTTAATTTCTTTAACAGTGACTTCTAGTTTTCAGTGAGTTTCTTAGTTAAACTTATTCCTAAATATTTTATTCTTTTTTGATGCTATCATAAATGGAATTTAAAAAATTAATTTCATGGGGCACCTGGGTGTCTCAGTCAGCTAAGTGTTTGACTCTTGGTTTCGGCTCAGGTAATGATCTCGGGGTCCAGGGATTAGACCCTGCGTTGGGCTCTGTGCTTAGTGCAGAGTCTGCTTGTCCCTCTCCCTCTGCTCCTCCCTTGCCTTGAATAAATAAATAAAATATTTTTTAAGACTTACAAAAAAATTAAATTTCATGTTTGGATTATTTATTGCTAATGTATATTGATCTTATATCCTGCAACTGTGCTGAACTGGTTTCATAACTGTTACAGGTTTTTAGGAATTCTTTAGAGTTTTCTGTGTATAAGATCATGTCATCTGCAAATATAGAGAGTGTTACTTTCATTCTAAGTTGAATGTCTTTCATTTCTTTTTCTTGCCTAATTGCCCTGTGTAGAACTTCCAGAACAGTGCTGAATAGAAGTGGCAAGATGTACACCCTTGTTTTTGGTCCTGATCTTAGGGGGATGATTTTAGTCTTTCATTGTTAAACATGATGTTAGCTGTGGGTTTTTCATTAATGCATCAGTATTAGGTTGAGGAAGTTCCCTTCAACTTCTGAATGTTTTTATCATGAATAGGTGTTGGGTTTTTGTGAAATGTTTTTTCTGTGTTGTTCCTTTTTCTTTTTTTTTAAGATTTAATTATTTATTTGTCAGAGAGAACAAGAGCACACATGCACAAGCAGGGGCAGGGGCAGGCAGAGGGAGAAGCAGGCTCCCTGCTGAGCAAGGAGCCTGATGCGGGACTCAATCCCAGGACCCTGGGATCATGACCTGAACTGAAGGCAGACACTTAACCGACCGAGTCACCCAGGCGCCCCTGTTTTTTCTGTTTCAGTTGAGTAGATTGTGTGTTTTTTTCCCCTTTATTTTATTAATATAGTGTTTTACATTGATTTTTGCATATTGAACTGTTGCATTCTTGGGATAAATCCTACTTGGTTATGGTGTATGATCCTTTTAATATGCTGTTGGATTTGGTTTGCTAGTATTTTGCATCTGTATTCATAAGGGATATTGATCTGTAGTTTTCTTGTGATATCTTCATCTTTCTTTGATATTAGGGTAATAGTGGCCTCATAAAGTGAGTTAAGAAATGTTCCCTCCTCTTCTATTTTTTGGAAGAATGAGAAGGATTGGTGTTAATTCTTCTTTAAATGTTTGGTAGAATTTGCCATTGAAGCCATGTGGTCCTGGTCGCTTTTTTTTTTGGAAGTTTTTTTGGTTACTGTTTCATTGTCTTTACTTGTTATGGATCCATTCAGATTTTTTTTTTTTTTTTTAAGTAGGGCACCCAGTGCAGCGCTTGACCTCGGGACCCTGAGATCAAGACCTGCACTGAGACCAAGACTCAGATTCTTAACCGACTGAGCCACCCAGGTGCCCCCCATTCAGATTTTCTATTTCTTCTTTAGTTTTGGTAATTTGTATCTTTCTAGAAATTTGTCCATTATATCTAATTTGTTGGCATACAATTGTTCATAGTATTCTTATATAATCCTGTTTATTTCTGTAAGGTTGTTAATTAACTCCCTGCTTTCATTCTTGATTTTTGTCATTTGAGTCTTCTCTCTCTCTCTCTCTTTTTTTTTTTGGTCAGTCTAGCTAACAGTTTGTTAATTTTCTTGATGTTTTCCAAGAACCAGCTTTTAGTTTCACTGATCCTGTTTTTCTTTTCTCTGTTTTGTTCATTTTCTTTTTTTTTAATGTGTCAACATTTTTTTTTAATTTAAATTCAGTTAATTAACATATAATATATTATTAGTTTCAGAGGTAGAGGTCGGTGATTCATCAGTCTTTTATAATACCCAGTGCTCATTATATCACATGTCCTCCTTAGTGTCCATCACCCAGTTATCCCGTCCCTCCACCCCCTGTTTTATTCATTTTCACTGTAATCTTCATTATTTCCTTGCCTCTGATAGCTTTGGATGTAGTTTGCTCTTTTTTGTTTGTTTCTTTTTTTTTTTCAAGATTTTATTTATTTGTGAGAGAGGGGAGAGAAAGCGCACAAGGGGGGTGGGAAAGGGAGGGGGGAGAGGGAGAGGCAGACTACCTGCTAAGCAGGGAGCCTGATGCGGGGCTCAGTCCCATCATGACCTGAGCTGAAGGCAGATACTTAACCTACTGAGCCACCCAGGTGCCCCTTTTATTTAGTTTCTTAAGGTGGAAGTTCAACTTACTGATTTGAGATCTTTTTTTCTTTTTTAATTTATGCCTTTACAGCTATAATTTTTCTTCTGAGTACTACATCCTGTAAGTTTGGCATGTTGTATGTGTCTTCATCTCAAAGTATTCTCTAATTTCCCTTGTAATTTCTTCTTTTACCTGTTGTTTATTTAAAGAAAGATGTGTTTTTTAACTTCTATATATTTATGAATCTTCTAGATTCCCTTCTATTATTGATTTCTAATTTTATTTCATGTGATCAGAGAAGATACTTAGTATGATTTCAGTCTTTTAAAATTAGGAGTGTTACTTTTTGACATAACACATGATCTATCTGGAAGGTGTTCCATGTGCACTTGAGAAGAATGTGCATTCTGCTGTTGTTGGGTAGAGTGTGCTCCCTAACAAGTGACTGTTAGGGCTAGTTGGTTCATAGTGTTGTTCGGGTCTTCTATTTCCTTGCTGATCTTCTGTGTAGTTGTTCTATCCCTTAGTGAAAGTGGAGTAATGGAACTCTTCAACTATAACTGTTAAACTATCTATTTCTCCCTTCAGTTCTATCAGTTTTTGCTCCACTTATTTTGGGGTTCCATTGTTTGGTGTATATGTGTTTATAATTGTATCTTCTTGATGAATTCACCCTTTATCAGTGCGTAATGTCTTTTAGCTTTGTAACAGGTTTTTTTTTTTTTTTTTAAGATTTTATTTTAGAGAGAGAACATGTGAGAGTGCAAGCAGGGAGGGACAGAGGGGGAGGGAGAAAGAATCTGAAGCAGACTCTGCACTAAGCGTGGAGCCCTACATGAGGCTTGATCCCATAACTGTGAGATCATGACCTGAGTGAAACCAAGATTTGGATGCTTAATGAATTGAGCCACCCAGGTGCCCCTTTTGTAACAGTTTTTTATTTAAAGTCTGTTTTATCTGATGTAAGAATAGTCACTCCAGCTCTCTTTTGGTTACTGTTTGCATGGAATACCTCTTTTCTTTCCTTTTACTTTTAGCCTATTTGTGTCTTTTAACCTAAAGTGAGTTTCCTTTAGATAGGATATAGTTGGATCATATTTTTTTCAAATCTGTTGTGCTAATCTCTTCCTTTTAATTAAAGAGTTTAATTCATTTATATTTAATGTAATTATGGTTTTGAAAGGACTTTATTTTGTTGTTTTTTTTCTATATGTCTTACATCTTTTTTGTTCCTCAGTTCCTCCATTACTGTTTCTTTTGTGTTAAGTAGATGTTTCTTGTTTTATTTTACTGTATACTTTTGAGTTATTTTCTTAGTGGTTCCCCTTCTCCCAATGATTCTTACATAGCAGAACAACGTTTTGACCCTTTGGAATCACCAGTCTAAAGGATATTGATTCTAAATCTTTTTGTAAAGGCAAAAACCTTTCTATAGTGTCAATAACTACTGCGTACTGTATCCATCATAATTTGAAATCAGATTGTCACACATTGTTTTCTAGGAGTGTGGTGCATATTAAATGTAGTATGTGGCAGGGGAGAGCATAAGCCAGACATGGCTCTTCAGGAGAGAAGAGCCAGAAATTAAGCCTTTTCTGGGCAGTGGATGTGGATGTGTATAGTACCACGGTGTTTCTTTTTCAGCTCATTCTTGGGATCCCAGAACAGGCCTTAAGTCTTCTCCACATGGCCATCGAGCCCATCTTGGCTGACGGGGCAGTCCTGGACAAAGGCCGAGCCATGTTCTTGGTGGCCAAGTGCCAGGTGGCTTCAGCAGCTTCTTATGATCCACTGAAGAAAGCAGAAGGTAGGGAGCCATTCAGAGATTGCTAGGCAATACTCCTGTGGGGGAAAAAATTAAATTTAGGACCCAGAGGAAGGAAGACATTAAATCTGGGACAGTATTTAAGTTCTCAAATATAGTAAAATTTCATGCTGTATTTAAAGTACTTTGACATTGTACGCTTGGTATGAAGTTTGAGGGCAAGTGAATCATTATTTTAACTCTACAGAACCAGGTCCCAGGCTGGAAATCAGGACCAAAGACCTTTTTCAAAACCTCACCCTAGTGTATTTTTTTTTCTTCTCGAAGAGTAGAATACAAAACCATCTGGTACATGTTAAAGCAATAAAAGTAGATGTTAAGTTTTGAAAATTACGTGTGGAATGTTGAGTTAAATGTGTGGTATTTTCCCACTTTCAGCTCTGGAGGCAGCCATTGAGAATCTCAATGAAGCCAAGAACTATTTTGCAAAGGTTGACTGCAAAGAGCAAATCAGAGATGTTGTTTACTTCCAGGCCAGACTCTATCACACACTGGGGAAGACCCAGGAGAGGAACCGATGTGCGATGCTCTTCCGGCAGCTGCATCAGGAACTGCCCTCTCATGGGGTACCCTTGATAAATCATCTCTAGTGAGAGCATCCCTGCTGAGCCACTATACAGACTAGAAGATTTTGGACTTGTTTACATTCCCTCCCTCCATGTAAATGATGTATTTGATGTCTGTCTGATCAATAAACTGCATTCTAATTAGTTGTCTTATTTTGTTGCTAGAATATACATATTTATTTTCTGCCCCCACCCTTTTTTTTAAGATTTTATTTAGGGAAGCCTGGGTGGCTCAGTTGGTTAAGTTTCTGCCTTTGGGTCAGGTCATGATCCCAGGGTCCTGGGATCAAATCCTACATCGGGCTTACTGCTCAGCGGGGAGTCTGCTTCTCCCTCCACCTCTGCCTGCTGCTCCCCCTGCTTGTGCTCTCTGTCTCTCTCTCTCTCTCAAGTAAATAAAATCTTCTAAAAATATAATTTATTTGAGAGAGAGAGTGAGCAAGAGAGAAAGAACACAAATGGGGAGGGGCAGAGGGAGAAGCAGATTTCCTGATGAGCAGGGAGCCCAATGTGGGGCTTGATCCCAGGACTCCAGGATCATGACCTGCACCGAAGACAGATGCTTAACCAACTGAACCACCCAGGCATCCCTCCCTTTTCTTTATGATAGCAAAAGATACTCTTTTTGATAAATAGCTGTTTTATTAATAAGTTAGTGCAAGTGTTAAAGATTATGTTCTCTCTGAGCAAAGTTGCCAATATCTTATTAGAATCTGTGCATAGTCTCCATCAGCACATGAATTCATTTAGCATCTATGCTCAGACATCAGCTCTTTTGAGTATTGGTAGATCTCTCTAGGGGGTCAGTACAGGTTTTTCTGAGGCTTGGATTTTCCTTCTGAAGCTTCCTTGCTTTGTTGGACTGAGCTGGGGCTTGTGGTATGCCTTTGTGTGCTCGCAAACACATGTTGGTCCTTGACTGGAGATTAAGAAGGAAAAGTTTTTTGTTTTTTTTTTTAAGATTTTATCTACTTATTTGACAGATAGACCACAAGCAGGGGGAGAGGAAGAGGGAGAAGCAGGCTCCCCCTGAGCAGGGAGCCCAATGTGGGGCTCGATCCTGGAACCCTGGGATCACGACCTGAGCCGAAGGCAGATGCTTAACTGAGTGAGCCACCCAGGTGCCCTAGAAGGAGAAGATCTTTTTACAGTTTTTGGACCAACGACAAGAAACCTATTTCAGTCACTGTCTGGGTATTTGCTTTCTTACATCTTCTGCATTAGTATATTTCTTCTCTAACTATATAAATGAGGGATGATGATAATAAGTCTAGGAATTCATCATGAATAAGGTGATTATGAATTAAGAAAGGGTCTGAAGGAGCGCCTGGGTGGTTCAGTCAGTTAAGTGGCTGCCTTTGGCTGAGGTCATGATCCCAGGGTCCTTGGATCGAGCCCCATGTTGGGCTCCCTGCTCAGCGGAGAGCCTGCTTCTCCCTCTCCTTCTGACTACTGCTCTGCCTATCTGTGTGCTAGCTCTCTGTCAAATAAATAAAACCTTAAAAAAAAGGGGGGGTCTGAAGCTCAGAGGTGTGTGGGTGCTATCACTCAAATATATAGTGTATCTAATTTATGTATCTCAACCCTGAAATTAAGCAGAACCAGTTATTGCTTTGTCCATGAATTTGTCTTATCCCTTGGTGTTTGTTCACAGGAAGATCACCATGTTTCAAGTCCAAAACAGCAACAAGGAACCAACCAAATTTTGCAGTTTCTATCATTGGCTCTTTCTCCGTTAAATTTAAACCTTCTGATGGGAAATAATTTATCTCTAGAGCTCTTTGAACAGTGTAAAACAACTCCCACTCATGGGGTGCGTTTGTTGGCTAAAGACAGCTGCTCTGGAAACAAGAGGCTCACAGTGTAGAGACAGAAACAGTAATTGGTGTGTTGCTGTTGAAAAATCTTAATTTGAAAGGTTATATATGTAGATGGTAAAAATTAAATATTCTTAAGGAGTGTAAAGTAAAAAGTAATTCTTCCTCCCAGGAAGTAACTATTATTATCAGTTTCTTTTTATTCCAAATATATTCTCATCTGATACATTTTTGTCCGTATATTTAAACTATGGTCTCACCAGTCTAAGAAGTGATCTTAATTACTCTGCCTCAGCGGAAGAAGGTGCAAGAGATGGGGCAGGGTTGCTCAGCCGACCTTTCATGTATCAACATTAAAAACCAGAAATCAGACCTGACCAGGACTGGCTACATAATTTGTAGGGCCAGTGCAAAGTAAAAATACAAAGCCTGTATTAAATAAAGCATTGAACCAAGTAAGGGGCACAGTTTACACAGCCGTGAAGCCAGCCTGCCTGACCCTGCTCCCAGCCAGCACGTTCACCCTTGCAGAACTGAATCCAAAGCTAATATAGTCTGTGGCCTGCTGCCACCTGTGACTTAGATTTGTTGGCTGAGGCCTCTTTCCTCCAGGAAGGAATAGTGGGTTAAATGGAAAGTTGGAAACATCACAGTGACGCCCTCCCCCCGAAATGTCTGGTTACAGCTAATTGGCTTTTTTCCTGGTGGAGCATCTGGGGAGGGAAGGGTCATAATGGTGTAATTATGGGTGGTTTAGCATGGAACTGTAACTAAATGATTTGGTTAAATGGGGAAAGGGTTTGGTGAGGAGGGAATTGAAGCTGTATAGCCAGTGGGCAGAGAAGAAAGGTGTGACCCAAGTCAGTGGCCAGCATGGTGGGAGCTCTACCAGCAGACTTGCTATTGAGTGTTTCCAGCCCTGGGGCAGGTGAGTACAAATATCTTAACACTCACAGAGTGCCCTGTTGTAATTTATGTATGTTAACACATTTAATCTTTACAACAATCCTAAGACATAGGCAATAGCATTTTTTAAAAAAGATTTTATTATTTGAGAGAGGAAGAGAGAGAGCGCCCATGAACAGGGGTGGGGGAAGAGGGGGAGAGGGAGAAGCAGGCTCTCCACTGAACAGGGAGCCCTATGTGGGGCTCGATCCCAGGACCCTGTGATCATGGCCTGAGCCAAAGGCAGACACTTAACCGACTGAGCCACTCAGACACCCCAGTAGGCAATAGCATTCATCCCTTTTAACAGATCTAGAAACTGAGGCATAAGGAGGTTAATTCACTCACCCAAGGTCACACAGTTGGTAGGTTGCAGAGATAGGAATCCAACCCAGTTGCTGCGTTACCCTAGAGCTCCCTGTTTCCAGAGTTTTGAAAAGTACTGTAATGTTTTTGTGAACATTCTTTTCTAGTTTGTTGAACACATAGCTGGTAATACCAGGTGTCATCTATCTAGTGCCCAGTATAGGCCAGACGCTGTGCTAGGTTCTTCCACACATATCATCTCTAATGCTTGTAAGCCAAATACCATTTTACAGTTGAGGAAACAGCCTCAGAAATTTGGCCTGACCCAGCCCCCTCACTAGTGAGGATCGGTGGGCATTCAGCCCAGGTGTGACCGGCTTCCCAATCTCATCACTGGAGCACCTTCGTGTTGACCTACTGAATACTCCTGCTTGTTCAGATGTTTTATATTTTGCTGTGATGTTTGGGGATGGTTACACTGAAGTTTTCTTTCTCATAGTACATCTAAGACAAATGAAGAGCTTCTTCATCTATGTCCCCGCTGACTTCTCCTTTTTTGCTGTTGTTTATGTTTGGGACTAACAAACATTTTAATCTTACTGCCCATTGAAGGGAAACTTCTCAGGCTCTTTTTTTTTTTTTTTCCCTTGGCCAGTGTCTTTCTACTTTCCTGTTGAATGGGAAGAATTCAATTAATAAAGTATATCAATGTGATTAATCCTGCTGTCTCTACCTAGATGTTCAAGGTTTGGAAAGTGGAATATTCCAGTGAACACCATGAGTAGAACATGGAACAGTTCCTACAGAAAAAGACAAAGCCTTGGTAGAAGCTTATGATGCTTTCCTAGAGGGTAAGATAATTTTTAAGTCTTACTTTTTAGCCACACCCTTGTACTGTCCAAGTTTTCTTAAAAGTAAGATTCAGATGCTTTGTTTACTTATTTTCTTGGCAGTCTGGGTTGTCAAGACAACAAGATCGGTTTGCCTAGAATAGGTTTTTCTAGTGTTCTTAGATGAGAAAACCCAAAAAGCAAAGCCAATTCTTATTTTCATATCTCAAGAAAATGGTTTTCTTCAGTGGAATGATTCCTATCATAAGGAACGCCAAATGTCAAAGAAAGACAATTATGATGTCCTCTGCTTTGTTCTAATTCACTTTAATAAGGCACATAATCGATGGCGTTTTTAGCTCTGTACTAAGTATATTAATAGTGCCTCTGAGCACTTATGTGCCACGCACAGAGCTATTAACTTTATACACATTATTGTATTTAAACCTCACTGAACCTGTGAACTAGATTGGTTATCTTCATTTGACAGCTGATGAAACCAGAGTCCCTATCCAAGGCCAGGGCCACAGACCTGGTAAAGAGCGAAGCTGGGATTTGCCCTGTCTTGACTCCAATGTCACTGCTTTCAACCACAGCACTGGAGGTAAACAGTTGTTTCAGACGTGGTACTTATCTATACTCCAGGAATTTATAGCTCTGCTGGCAAGTCAGACCCATTAGTGAAAAGGAAAGAATACAGACAGCCTGGTGGTTGAGCATCAAATACGTGGTAGAGTCCTTGCTATAGGAGGTCAGAGAGGGGAGAGGTCAAGGAGGGCCTGGGTCATAACATTTCAGGAAATTCTTCTGGAAAGAAGCGGATCTTGGGCTAGAGTTTGGATTTGAATGGGTACTTTCTTGCCTTTCTCACATAATTGGCTTCTAACTTTACACAGCTGTACGTGTGTATACTTAAGTTTCCGCCTGCTAGCTATAGTGTTCTAATAAAACATCGACAATTTGGTAACATGATCTAAACATACAGAATGGTATATTTTAACAAGTAACAGGAAGAGACATCAACCAATATCTATTTTGGTTTCTTTAGTAAAGCAGGGGTTGCCAAACTATTGCTCACATGGGTTGAATCTGGCATGCCACCTGTTTTTATATGTCCTGCTAGCTAAGAATGGTTTATGCATTTTTAAATAGTTGAAGAGAAATCAAAACAATAATATTTTGTGACATGTGAAAATTATATGAAATTTAACTTTCAGTGTCTGCAAATAAGAGTTTTATTGGAACACAGCCGCACCCATTCATTTGTCTGTGGCTGCTAGAATGGCAGAGCTGAGAAGTTGCAACCACATGGCTACAAAGTCTAAAATATTTACTGTCTGGCCCTTTACAGAAAAAGTTTGCTGACCCCTGACATAGAGTCAGAAATGTTCAAAATGTTCCCCATCAGCCCCAATATATGTTTTTGGGGAGAAAATAGTAAAATATAGAAAAATACAGAACTATGCATCCACCATTCAGAATTGACTTAACATTTCAGCATTTGCTTTGAATTCATTTATAAGTAAAAGGCATAAAACTGTCCAACATTCCTTATGCTCCCTGTCCTTATTCTCTGCCCCTACTTCCATCTTTGTGGCAGATTGTCATAAATTTAATTTATGCTCAATCCCCATTGACCTTTTTAAAAAACACTGTATAAGCATGTGTCCATGAACAGGATAGACTATGTGGGGGTTTTACAATACAAATTGTGCATTTGTACCCTGCAACTTGCTCCTTTACTCAGCGTTCTGGTTTGGGGATCTTCCCGCGTGTGTACAAATAGAGCTACTGTACCCCTCTGAACTATTGCATAGTATTCCATCAAATGGCCACAACACGTTTCGGTTTATCCATTCCACCCACGAACATTTAGGAAGGTTGCTTCCAGGCTTTATTATTACCAGAAAAAGCGTGCGTGGTGAGTCACATCAAAATGGTGGTCGTCTGGCTGAAAGTTCTGAATTGTCTGTGAGCACCCCTGCAGCATGGAAATACTAAACTGAAGAGGGCTGGAAATCCACCCAGAACAAGAAGACTTTGAACCTTTAATTACTTTGGCCCCTGACTCCGCTCTGGACTCGTGATTCCCTTTTGGCTCCTTGGCAGGGTCAGCGAGACATCCCCTGGGTACCTTTTGGGTCAGGACTGGGTTTCGAAACCGTCTAAGGTCGGCGGGTCAGGCAGCCTTTGAGGTCTCCTCTCTCCCTCTCCCTGCAGTGCCGTTACCCAGCTGGGGGACTAAACAGACTCTTAAGGCTCCAGAAAAGGAGGGCCCCCAAAGGGGTAGAATGTTTGTGAAGAAGATGATGTATTCCACAAAAAGCATCTAAGTAGTCTTGGGGAAAAGCCAGAACTTCATTGGGTTTCGTGTAGTTTGGAACATCCGGGTGGAGTGGGGGGTGGGAAAGTAACACCGTTGCCCAGCCTTTAGGGCGGGCCCTGAGCAGCGGTCAGTGGGGAGGCGGGTGAGTGAAGGGGTTTCCCCGAATGGGTGGCGACCCGAAATCCAGGCCGCATCCACCGCCCGGCGCCCGGTACAGAGGGAGAAGCCCAGGGACGGAAGCCGGGCCGCTAGGCGGGACCCCGACTGTCCCGCGGGCTTGGGGAACTTTCCGCGACTCAGCCGCCGCCCTGCAGTCCCCGCGTTTGGCCAAACAAAGCGAGCGAAGCCGGCGCGTCCGGCCTGCCCGAGGGTGCCGCAGCCGCCGCGGGGAGAACCGGGGCAGGTGCGCGCAGCGGGCAGGGGCAAAGTTGCCGCGCAGGATCCCGCGCTCCGGCGCCCGCCCGGTCTCTCCCCTTCTCGCGGGTCGGAGGCCTCCTCCGACCGCTCCCGGCCCCGCCTCACTTCCCCTCGCCTCCGTCTCCTCCCCTTTCTTCTCTTTTCCCCCCAGCCCCCGCCTCGCCGCTACTTTCGTCTCCGCCGGCTCNGGGCGGCGCGGAGCCCAGGTGAGCTGACGGGAGCGGGGCCGAGGGCCGGGGACGCAGCGCCGCAGCCCCGCAGCCCCGCAGCCCCGGGCGCCCTCACCCTCTCGGGGCGGGGGACCGCTGCCGGGATTGCAGACAAAGCCCTGAGGCCGGCCCCAGGTTCCCTCCACCTAGGGGACCCCACGTGCGCCGCCCCACGCTCCGCCACGTGGGGACCCGGCCCCCCGGCGCCCCTTCCCCCGCGTCCTCGGAGAGCCTGGGGCCTTGGGGTGGCCTCCGTGGCTGGGCCGCGCCCGGCCGGGGGTGGCGGGGGCGGTCCCGGAGTTTGGAACCGATGTCACCCGGGGCCGGGGCAGTCAAGGATCTTGGAGGCGGCCTAGGCCCACCTTCTCTCGTTTGACAGGTGGGGAAAGCTACCGAGTGCAGGAAAGGAGGGGGCCACTGGACTCTGAGCACCTCATCCCCGCACCCCGCGTGTCTTTAGGGCAAACCCAGGCCCTGGTGTGTTGGACCAACACCAGGGGGCAGGACCCTGGATCAGCAGTTGCGGGGCTTGGGGACCTTTGCCTCTCCTATTTGGCCCTCTGCCTCCGCCCTCCGGAACCTCGCTGGCTGGTCTTTTTGACCTAAATTTACCTCGGGTCCGCAGCACTGAGTGAGTGTAGAGAGGTGCCGTCACCGGCACCCTCTGCTTGACTCTTGGGGACGCGGGGAGTCTGGGCCCAGCCGCGTTAAGCATTAGGTCTTGGTGCCTAGAATGCCACCCTGTCTAGCCTCGAGCTCTTCCTGGCTCCCCCCACTCTCTGAACTGCCCAGTTTGGGAAGCGGGGTGTTTTCACAGCTCTGCCAGCCGCCCTGCTGCTCTCACTTGGCCCTGGGGAGGTTGCACCTTAGCCTCTCCTCTCTCCCTCAGAAGGTTGGGGCGGAGGGATGCCGTTGGGGAGGGGGCGGGGAACTCAGTGCCCTCAGTGAGAGAGAGGCTCGTCCGCCTGGGGTGGGACGTGGAGGGTCCACTTCCTTAAAGGTAACTTTAACCTTCCTCAATCTGCAAGTCCCTACAGTCCTAGAGATAGAAACTTCATGTACCCCAGAGTGGTACTGTCATTTACCACACCCCCTCTCCTAGCTCTGCCCCCAGGGGAGAGAGGAGAGGATAGCTCTCTGTCCCCATAGGCTCCCACGTTCTCAGGGGGAGGTAGGGCAGCAACAAGGGGAGGGCTTTGGGGGAGTGATCCCCCTCCTCCCAAACCACCCCACAAAAACATGCAATTTAAGAATAAACGGTGTTCATGCTATGCAAATGCAGCTTTGTGGTGAGCCCTGGCACCTCCTTCCAGATTGCTCATCATAAACCCTTCCTATATAGAAAGCAGCTATTCCTAGTGAGAGCCGAGTGAATTTTTGTAGTAAAAACTAATAGCCATCATTTGATGAGCCCCCAAACACTGTGCTATGTGTTGATTATCTCATTTAATGCCTACCAACATCCTAGAGGCAGAGATTTTTATTCCCATTGTAGAGATGAGGAGGTCAAGGGTGGAAACAATCCTTCAGTGTTGCTAGGAATTAGTGTCCTTCTATAGAGGGATCAGAGAGGTGAAGCAGCTCGCCCAGGGTCACACAGCCAACCCAGGCATGTCAGGCCCTTGACCCTGTGCATTTTACCACCTCTCCTAGAGCAGGGTGCCTTGCAAGGCTGCCCTCAGCTTTTTGAGGGGCCCGGAATTGTTTACTCAGCCAGTTTAAGAGGACACAGATCTAAGCAGGCATGGTGCTGATGCTGTTGACTTGTCTTTGTTCCCAGGTTGTTAGTGGGCTAGTAGCCAAACATATTCACCAATAACTCTGCAGTAACTCTCATCAGGGGCAGTCCCACCTTCCTGGCAAGCATTTGGAAAAGTGCCTGGTGACTTTTGGTTGTCAAAGCGATGCTAAGCACTTCTGGCTTCGGTGGGCAGGAGCCAAGGATGCCAAATGTCCGGCAAGCAGGCCAGATCCATGTCAGGCATGAAGAATTGTCCTGCCCTGAATGCCAGGAATGCCCCCGTTGAAAAACACCAGGAGGCATCAGTTTGCTGGAAATGAAGGGAGCAGAGGGCGGTGGAGTTCTGGAGAAATCTCTTGGCTGGTATGAATCCAGGAGGCCCCCAGAAAGAGGTGTCCTTTGTGCTCAGCCTTGAGGGATGGGTTTAGGAAAAAAAAAAAAAAGGAGATTGTCTGGGAGTAGGAGGGGAAGGGTCTGACCTACCAGGGGGAACTTTCTGCAGTAAGCCAGAGTTCCCTCCTTGAGAACCTCAACCTGGATCCAAGATGGGCTTCTGGGTGGGGAGACACCTCTCTCAAGAGGAACTGGGTGGGGCAGGCCAAGCCTATTTTCAAGGCATTTTGGCTCAGATTTTAACGTGGGTTTCAGAGTCGTCCTCATTCCATCATGAGCTCATTTAATGGAAGGGCTCAGAGAGGCAAAGTACTATAACTTGGTTAGGGTCACTGGCAACCTTCCTCTCAGCATGCCACCTTCTGGTAGCTGTGGGAAGCAGAGAGTTCTCATTTCCTTTCCTTTCCTGGAGATTTGGGGCAAATGCTATTTCACATTGTCCTTTGGGTCAGAGGGCCTTGTGTTGCTATTTTTCCCTGGATGTTTTGCTCTCCCAGTTAGCTCCTCCCCTTTGGGTTACAGGACCCGGGCGTGGGGTTCAGGCACGCCTGGCTCCAGGGTGCTGCCTTGGCCTTCTCCCTCATTTCTGTGCCTTATTTCTTGGAAGTGAAGGAAATTGCTTTCCACTTTTGGAATGGCCTTTTCTTCTTTCAGATTGTGCTTGTTCCCTTATTGACCTGTTAATATGTGACCTTTCGTGTCTGGCTTCTCTTTCTTGGAGCATAAATGTTTCCAAGGTTCATCCATGCTGTAGAATGTATCAGTGCTTCTCTTCTATGGCTTAGTATTCCCTTGTATGGATAGACCCCATTTTGTTTATCCATTCATCAGTTGGTGGACACTGGGTGGTTTCCACCAGGAGGGTTTCTTAAGGCCACTTTGTGCATTCCTCTGCCTCCTCAGTGCCAGTTAATAAGCCTCTGGGCATAAGACATTATTTTGTCACTCTGTTTGCAGAGAGAAGGTGGTGGAAGGAAGGATCTCTGAAATCAGTTGGGGAACAGTTCCCAGGAACAGGGTTTTCAGGACTCCCTCCATCTCAGCCCCTGCCGCTCCGCCGCCCCAAGAATCCTGCTTCCTTCCAAAGCCCAGTGCCTCCAGGGTCCGTGCACAGGTGTGATTTTTCAGGGAGAGTGTGGATTTCATTCGGTTCCATTTCTTCAGTCATGATGATCTATTAAATGTAGGTCCTCCTGTCATCTTTTGTATTTTGTGAGACTTCCTCCAGGTAAGTAAAACCACAACGTAGAGAAAGCCTCCCCAGACAGATGGAGCCCTAACCCTGTGGCCTGGTGTGGAGTCAGCACAGTCTCCCCACAGCTTAGCTAGAAATGCCTACCACGGAGGAAATCAGAAGTCTAGCAAACACCAACCTGGGAGGAAGCCCAGAAAAGAGCAGCCCCTCAGCCCCTTCTGTTTGACAGCTGAGTAGGTGGGATGCAGAGAGGAGGGGAGAACAGGGTCTTCGGGAGCATTTACTGTGAGCAGACTTTCATATAGAAGATGGACTCCATAGCTACCTTCTAGGTAGGCCACAGCGGCTCCATTTTACAGATGAGAAAATCAAGGCCCAGGCCCCTGGGACTGTCTAGTATCCTGGCATACCTTCTAATCCTGAGCTCTCTGGTCTCCCTTGGCCTCCATATGTTGGCAGATGATGCCCATTTTCTTATAGAATAGAATCCCTCTTCTCCAGGAGGGTAGGGTTTTGCTGTCTGAAAAAGTGATTTTAGGTGATTATTTTTTTCTTTCTTCCCTTCCTATTTCAAAGGAGTTGGGTGCTGTTGCTTATGGGGAGGACCTCTGGCTTTGGCATTCCCTGCCGGGGGAACGTTCATGACCGAAATGGGGAAGGAGTGATTTCAGCTGCTTGTGTTTTCTGTTTCTGTCGTGTTGGTAGTTATGCTGCTGAACTTTTTTCTTCAATTATGAAACATTTTAAGCATAGAGAAAAGCCAAGTTTTGTTTTGTTTTTTTGACTGGCTCATGTTTTTTGGAAGGCCGGATGGAAACAGGGCAGAAAACTAGGCGCCGTGTTTCTCTTAGCGCTGGCTCTGGAACCCTGACGATATGTCACTAAACTGGACCCACACTTTTTGGGGGGCTGGTGACAAGCCCTGTCCTGGGAGCTGAGGGACACTGGGATGTGGTCCCCATCCCTGCAGAGCCCCCACGTGAATGGTCTATGAACTCTTGGGGAGTGCTTTGGAAAAGATAAACAATTCTAGAATTTTCCCCTTTGAAAAGGAGAGAAAGAAAATTCCAAGAGTCTGTTGTACCCCCACCCCCACCCCATCCTGAAAGCTGCTGAGCAACTATTTTTATGTTGTCTCTTTTTATCCCGTTTGCTTCTGTAAATAGTTGAGAGATGGCAGTTGCAGAGATAAAAATGCTAATCCCAACCTGGAGAGGAGAGGGGATGGTCCCGCAAGGAGATGCCCCTCTGCCCTCCCTTGGGCCTAGGCCAAGGTCTGGCCCCACTGCCCACAGGGGTGAGAGGTAGGAGGTGAGTGGATAGGGGAAAGGGCATCTGGCTAGTGTCTAAGATAAGCCTCTGCTGGAGAAGTTTAAATGGGGAACCAGGGGTTTGGGCGGGGGTGAGGTATGGAAGGAAGAGCACCTCCCTCATGGGTTTCTACAAGTGCATTAGGATTTTGCCTTGGAAGCTTCTGGATGGAAAGAGATTTTATTTAGATTCATCTCAGACGGTTCTCCCAGTTTCTGTGTCCAGGTGTGGGGGGGTTGGTCCCGCAGAGGCAGAGCAAGCTCCCAGCTCTTCCTTGCCCCTGGCTGGGGTTGCTTTGTGCTGGAAGGCTGCGGAGGGAGGGAACTGGATTTAGCATCACCTCCAAACTGCAGGGAAGAGGGCGGGAGAAGGGCCGTGGGTGGGCAAGGCAGGGGTGCCTGTGGATTCGAGGCTGGCCCCCTCTACCCCTGACTTGCCAGGCTGCAGAGTGTTGGAGTCCGAGTTATTTCTTTCATTTATTTCAAATCGTTATTTCTTTTCCAGTTGTTTCCCTGCCTCTTCCTTTGGTTCAGTGAAAGATCCAGTGGGAGAGGGGGAAAGAAGTAAGATGGTTCCTACCTCCCCTTCCAGATAGCCCCCACACCTGCTCCACACCCACCCACTCACACTTCCTCCTCTTGAAGGCGGGGGCCACTGGGGCACACCTGGCTTTAGATGTTTGGCTGCGTGAATGGGGGGGGGGCTCTCCATACTTCCTTACTGACCCAACAATATCCTCCAAGGAAGACACCTGCGCTTCATGCTCTGTCTGTGTCCTGGCCCCCAGGGGGTCAGGACCCCTGGTTCTCATCCTGGCCTACCCTCGGACCTGCTGAGGTCCCTTGCGGAGGTCACCTCACCTCCCTGGGTCTCAGTGACTCCATCTGCAGCCCTGCGCCAGCGATGAAAGCCTCGGGCGCGTGCACTGATTCTTTTGACACATGTAAGCTAGGACGTGAAGTTCTATGCACACTTTGATTTCTATCTTGTGAAGAGTGATGCATATGGACAAGACTTAGAGGGGAAGATGCAAAGAGTAACGTTAGCATGGTAGGATTAGAGATAAAAATGTTTGTTTTGTTATAAATTCAAGCCAGTTGAGGGGTTCGAACTTGCTAGCCGTGGAAGTGCTTTCTTGGCAACAGCCCGTGTTCAGGGAGCATGTGCTGTGTGCAGGAGAAGGGACGCGCCCTTGATCACCGTGTCCCACCTCTCCAGGAGCCTTTGGTTTACACCTGTGCTTTCTCAAAGCGCTGTGTGATTGTGGGCAAGTCACTGGGACTCTCTGCCTCAGTTTCCTCACCAGTGAAATAAGCATGGTGAGTATACCTGATGCATGAAGTTGTTCTGACAGTTAAATGAGATGATACATGCGAAGCACTCAGAATAGTGCCTGGCACTTGGCAAGAGCTCCAGAGGGCTGGCTGCCATCTAATGCCACCATGGCCACTGCTACACTGATGCATTTCTTGTATCGAAGGTGCTGGTCTCTCTCTTTCCTTCACTCTGTCCTGTTCATTGGCCTTTCCTTTCCCCATTCTCGATTTTTTTTTTTTCTTTAAGATTAAAGAGGGAAAAAAAAGACTTTGGAAGTTCTGGTTTCTGCCTGACTATCAAGGTGAGGGCTGTCTGGGTTACCAGGGGACCTGCAGCTGCCTGGCAGTTTGGCCTGGTTGAGAGCCTTATGGTGTAGGAAACTGTTGATCTGGCAGGGAGCTTAGTGGAGAAGCTTTTCTGTCAATCAGCTCTGTGTCTTCTGTCAGTCAGCACCCTTGGCTATAAGTGACAAAAACCAATCACAGACTAACTTAAGCAAAAAATGGGCTCATGTAGTTAAAAGCTTCTGGTGTATATGGGCTTCAGGCGTGGCTGGATCCAGGTACTGAAACAGTGTCTCTGGCTTCAGTTCTTCTCTGTTGCCTCCCTTCTCCCTCTGTCGACTTCATTCTAAGGCAGGGTTCTTTCCAGCCCCTGGTAACTCTAGAAATACATCCTTATTGCTCCAAGTTTCACAGAAAGAGACAGTCTCAATACTTCTGCCAAATCCTAGAATGAGACTTGGTGGTCTGACTTGAGTCACACATCTACTCTTGAATCAGATCTCTTGACCAGAGCAATTCATGCCTCATTGGCCAGGCTTAAGTCATATGGGAATCCCTGAAGTCGATGGTACAGACAGCTTTGTAGAGGCACCTTTCACAAGAAAGAATGATTTCCTAAGTGTAAACCAAGCTGCTGTTATTGACTAAAGGAACACAGATTCTAAGCCGACTAAAGACAACTTCTGAGCAGCCTTGGGATGAGAACACACAGATTCTAAGCCGACTAAAGACAACTTCTGAGCAGCCTTGGGATGAGTGATATAAACAGCAGCCTCTAGCCAATATTTACTGAGTGCCAGCAGTGTTCTGGAAAGTTCTAGGTCCTGGAGTTGATCAGTAAACAAGAAAGGCAAAGCCACGTCTGTCACAAGATAAGTCAGGCTGATGTCTGCACTCCCCAATCCTATGCATTTCTTTTCTGACCACCCATGTCTTCATACTCCCCTCTCAAGCGGGTTGAGGTCTTAGGAAGTCAGAGGAATGAGCTGTATGCTCCCCTTTGTTAGAGATTTTGCTCAGCCTGGACTTTATTTAGGATGCAATACATGGACATTTCAAGACTGTACTTGTAATTTTAGCCCCTTCTCGAAAAACTCAGACCAATTTTAGCTTTTCATGGAACCACTGCTTAACTTGGGGCAAATCAGTAAATCTTCCTGAACATTCATTTTCTCGTTGGTGAATTGAAATGGCTGGAGCCGGTGACCCCCGATGTGTGCCCTATTTAGCACTCAAGTCTGATGCATCTCCAAGCAGGGCCCGTAGGGGTAAGATAGGACAGGAGCTGTGGATAAAGGGGGCAGACGTGTGACCTGCACTCAGCCTGTCCTCAGTGTTGGGGGGGCAAGGGGGCGCGGTGAGGACTGTGGCACGCGGGCAGCTGTATCTCCTGTCCAAAGCCGCAGTGAGCTGCTGCTGGGAGAGAATACGGGCCTGGTGCTGTTGGGTGTCTGGTACTTCAAGAGACTCTGGAAATTTTGCCTTTTATCTGAAATGTCCCGGCTTTGAGATATTGACACCTCATTCAACTAGTTTTAGACACAGGGTAGGCCAAGCAAAATATGTTGGTGGCCAGTTGTCACCTGAGAGTCACCATTTGCCACCCTTTTGCTCTAGGGACTGTGATAGGGACGGGGTCTGTGCACACTAAGCTGAAACCGGCATTATCCCTCCTGCCGTCTGACAAGGGGGGGCCTTTGTCTCTGGGGAGACAGTCCGTTTCTGTGCCTCCAAACTCAAGAGTGCTCGAGGAGGGACAGTTGTAAGGGTTGGTGTCACTGAATTGATAAGACTGTTTGGCTGGGCCAAGGCAGGAATCTGGAGTGTTCCTGCTGGCATCAAACCTTAGCGCGGTGTGGGCCAGTCCTGCTGAGCTCCCCAGGTCTCCCGCTCCTGTGCTGGGAAACACCTCTGAATCTGTGGCCGCCGAGGCAGCAGCTTCTCTGGGCGGGCGGAGCTGTGTTAGTTTGCTAGGGCTGCTGTGACCACGTACCACAAACTGGGGGTGTTCAACGACAGAACTGTTTGTCCCACAGTCGTGGGGGCCAGAAGCCCTTGATCAGGCGCTGGGAGGGAGACTCTGTTCCATCTTTCCCGGCTTCTGCTGGCTTGCCGGCAAGCTTTGGCCCTCCTTGGCTCGACGGGGCCTCACCAGATCTTGGCTTCCACGTTCTCATGTGTTCTTCCCTGTGTGGGTCTGTCTCTGGGTCCAGATTTTCCCGTTTGTAAGGACACCAGTCATATTCGATTAGGACCCACCCTAGTGACCTCATTTTAACTTGATCACCTCTGTAAAGACCCTGTCTTCCAAATCAGGTTACATTCTGGGGTTCCAGGTTTACGACCCCAGCGTATCTTTTTTTGGGGGGGAGGCACAATTCAATCTATAACAGGTGCCTAGTGGGGTCCCTGGGACTCTGCCCTGGGTTGCTTTTTGTGTTCTCCGTCAACTTCCTACAAAGCTCTTGTGCTTCAGCCCCTCCAGCTTCCTTTCCACACACCCTCCGTGCCCCACGCTCACGCTCACGCGCCTCCAGTCTGGGGAGCAGGGAGTGGTGCTTCTTTCTGTTCCTTCCACTCTCCCACGTCTTTCTTGCCTTGGGGCCTTCTCAGAAGTTCACTCCTCCTGGAACAAGTTCCTGCCCCCTCAGCACCTACTCACCCTGTAGGTCTCAGGCTAAATATAATTTCCTCAAGTGAGGCCTTCCTTGACCTGCCCCCCATTACGATCTAAAGTGGGTCCCTTTGTTCTCTCTCTCTTTTTAAAAAAGATTTATTTATTTATTTTAGAGAGAGAGAGTATGAGCAGGGAGACGGGCAGAGGGAGAGGGAGAGAGAATCTTCGAGCAGAGTCCCCACTGAGCACGGAGCCTGATGTGGGGCTCAGTCCCAGGACCCTGAGATCATGAACTGGGCCCAAATCAAGACTTGGCCGCTTAGCCAACTGAGCCACATTCCCCCTATCTTCTCTTTTATCCTGTCCTGGTTTCTCCTCATTTGTACTTAATAGAGTCATTCGTGTACCTACTTTTTTTTTTTTTGAGATTTTATTTATTTTTTTATTTTAGAGAGAGGGAGAGAGCAAGAGAGAGAGAGCATATGTGAGCATAAGCAGGGAGAGGGACAAAATGAGAGGGAAAGAATCTCAAGCAGGCTCTGCACTGAGCACAGAGCCGATGAAGGGCTCAATCGCACAAATCGCACAACCCTGAGCTTATGACCCGAACGGAAACCAAAGGTCAGACGTTCAACTGACTGAGCCACCCAGGTGCTCTGTGTACCGACTTTTAAGAAATCACATCTGTTTTGTTTATTCGCCACATAGTAGGTCCTCAGCAGTTACTTGAAAGAACAAATGGGTGAGTGAATTTCCTTTAGGACCTCCCTGGGCCTCAGTTTCCCCACATAAGAGAGGATGTGTCTGGCCAAGTCTGTTATCCCAGGGAGGACATCGTCCCTGGCCTTGGCAGTGTCCTCACAGCTATCTGGGGCTCCTTTGTTATCCCATGGTGCCTGGGCCCTCAGGGAGCCCCTTGCAGAGTGTGTCTCGAGTTGGGGCATGTCCCTGGCATACATGCTGGCTACTTGCTGGCTGGGCTCCTATGGTTTCTCTGCATTTGGTGAGCAGGCACAGGTTGGAAACAGCCCCCAGGAAATGGGAACGTGCTTCCTAGAGGTCTGTGCCACTTGGCTTCCTGGCAGAGGAAGGAGCGCTTCCCTTCATCCTGGCCCAGAGCCTGGTCCATCTGCTTCAGGAAGGGTCTGGTTGCTGTGCTGAGCCAGCCAGTGAGAGGTGGGGGAGCTTGGGGCTGCCAGCCTTGGGCGGGTGGGGAAGCCTTCAGGGGCAGAGAGAGGACACAGGTTTTAGGCAGGAGGCTCTGGATAGAGGGCTCTTGGCATTTTGTCAAACCCAAGCAGTTTTGCAGAAAGGGCCTCCCCACCCCCCAATGGCCTGCTTAGCTGGCCTTGCCTTGCAGAGGGCCTGTGGGGATCAAATGACCCAGGCGGAATGGTTAGCCATACTTGATGCATGATAAGGGCTCAGTTGGTTTTTAGCTATTGCTGTTGTTATGCAAACCATTGTCTTTGTATGATTTTTTTTTTTTTCTTCTGGGCAGAGTGTTGATAGGTTTCATCAGATTCTTATGGAGACCTTGTAGGGTCAATGGCCCCAGAACCATCAGAACCCTGGCTTGGACTCTGTAGGGGTTATTGGGGGAAGATGGCCCTCCTCAGGCTGAATGGCCGGCTTGCCTGTCAGGCCTCACTGGAACCAGGGGCTCCAAGTGGTCTCAAGGCACCAAGGTCTGGGCCCTCTTTCCTGAGACCTGGACACGTTTGCCCCTCCAGCATAGAGGCCTCATCTCCGTCCTGCCTGGTCCAGACCTCCTCTCCTGCCTCCTCCAGACCTCAAGGGCCAAGGCCCTGGCCAGATGCCAGCTTGTCAAGGAGACTGATTAAAAGCAGCTTTGCTGGGGGCATATGGCTTGGTGTCCTTGGCCTGCAGTGAGGATCAATAAGGAATTGTTTTTCTCTTGGCAAGAAAAAAAATTCTCCATTAACTTTCTCAGGTGCTGCCAGACTAGTTTTCTTTTCAGGAACTCTACGGCCCTGTCAGAAGTGGCTCTGGGAGGAAGGGCAGGCCATTGGAGCTGCCCCCCTGCCCTGAGGGTGGCAGGCCCCTCTGGCCAGAGCGATGTAACCCACACGAGAGCAGGTTGGCTGGCTTGGACATCAGTACCTCATAGGGACATTCTGAAACCCAGCCTGGCAGGTAGTAGGCATTCAATAGGTAATTGTTGAAAGAATAGCTTTTTGAGCATGTAACCATGTACCAGACACGATACTGTGTGCTTAGCTCATTTAATCCTCATGACTGTTGGGTGACTGCCCATTTTATAGATAAGAAAACTGAGGCTGAGGGAGGCTAAGTCATTTGTATGTGGCCAGTCCAAGCAATGGAGCTTCAAGGGCCCTGCTTTTCCTTTCCTGGGGGATGCTTAACTGACTGAGCCACCCAGGTGCCCCAAAAATAAATCTTAAAAAAAAAAAAAAAGAATTCATTTCTGAAGAATTACCGTTTGTACATGGTAACCAGTGGAAAGTTAGTTCTTCCCACCCTGTCCTCCTACTTATGCAAACCATTTGCTTTCTCTGGAGGCCACTGTTAACCATTTTCTTTTATGCCTTTTTGGAAATATGCTGTTGCATATACAATTATTTTCACATGTTTTCCCCCTACGCCAAAACAGCAGCATGTAATGCTCTGGTTTTTTCCACGTGGCAGTGTTTCTTAGAGCTAATTCATATTGGCTGTGTAGAGTCGCCGCTTTTAAAATAAATGCATGTTTTTCTCCTGGGATATGTGTACCTAATCTTATTTACTCAGTCCCCTGTGGATGGTCATTTCAAACCATGCTATCAAAATACGTCATTTTTTACATGTGTGAGGTTGTCTGTAGGATAAATACTCAGGTGTGGAATTGCTAAGTCAAAGGTATGTGCATTTGGAATTTTGTTAGAAATTGGTGAATTTCCCTTCGTGAGGATGGTAGCAATTCATACTCCCCGTAGCCTCACCAAAATAGGCTGTGATGATACTTTTTGTCATTGCCAATCTGATAGTTGAAAACGTAGTAATTCCTTATAGTTTTATTATCATTATTTTCTTAATTTTTATAAAATATACATAACACAAAATTTACCACTTTCACTATTTTTAGATGTACAGCTCAGTGGCATTAATGATGTTCACAGTGTTGTTCAACCATCACCATTATCTGTTTTCCAGGACTTTTTCATCACTCCAAACTGAACTCTGTACCCCTTAAACAATGACTTCCTGTTCCTCTCTCTTCAGGGCAGAGGTACCCTCTTTCTTCTATCTGTATAATGTTGTCTATTCTACGTCCCTCATTGAATTGCAGTCATACAGTATTTGCCTTCTCCTATCTGGCTTGTTGCATTTAGCACGTTTTCAGAGTTCATCCACAGTGTAGCATGTGTTGGAACTTTATTCCTTTTTATGGCTGAATAATATTACATTGTATGGATAGAACATATTCATTTATTTATTTGACAGAGAGAGAGACGGTGAGAGAGGAAACACAAGCAGGAGGAGTGGGGGAGGGAGAAGCAGGCTTCCTGCCAACCTGGGAGCCTGATGCGGGGCTCGATCCCAGGACCCTGGGATCATGACCTGAGCCGAAGGCAGACACTTAACCACTGAGCCACCCAGGCGCCCCAGGATAGAACACGTTCTTTTATCCATTCACAGTTGATGGACACTTGGGTTGTTTCCCCATTTTGACTATGAATAGTGCTGTCAGGAGCAAGGGTGTATATGGATCTGTTTGGATCCCTATTTAATTCTTTTGGGTACATACCTGGGAGGGGAATTGCTGGATCCCATGGTCTTTCTGCAGTTAACTTTTTGAGGACCCACCAGACCATTTCATTGTAGTTTAAATTTGCACTTCTCTTACTATAACTAAGGCTGAGCATCTTGTCACACGATGGGTTTCTTTGTTGCTCTTTTACTGTGAACTCTGTGTTCGTAAATTGTACCTATGTCCAGGCTAGGACACTGCAGGGATTTTGCTAATGCTTTTCCCATTGGTCTTTCCCTCCTCCACAAGAGCAGGGACCCGACCCACTACATTACTGTCCAGGTTGCTGGACACAGAAGCTGTTCCGTAATTACCTCTTACGGGACTATCCCAAGAAGGCAAGTGGCATTTCTCTGCCCCTCCCCCAACTCCTCCAGGAAGCACTGGCTTTCTGCTCCCATCTGCACCTTCCCCTCTATCCCCTCACTGCCACACAGTGTCATCAAGAGATATCCTTTTATTCATTCATAAAATCTCTGTCCTCAGCACCACTGTCTGCCTGGCACCTTTGTGATGGGGGTGATCCGTCTGAAGCCGCCACCATTAGCATCCGTGGATATACTCCCTGAACCCTTGTGGCACCTGTGACATTTGTCCAGCAGAATTTGTCAAACACATGAACCAAAGGTTAATAATCTGTCCCAGGGATGGAAGGAATTGCCGGTCTAAGGAAGTGTCAACCTTTTTTTTTTTTTTTTAAATTCACGTAACACGAACTTCACCACTTAAAAATGAACACTTCAGTGGCACTCAGTACACTGACAGTTTTGTGCCATCACCACATCTGTTTAATTCCAGGACATGGTCATCACCCCTGTACCCACGAGTAGTCACTCCATTCTCCCCAGCACCTCCTCAGTTCTAGGCAACCGCTAATCTACTTTCTGTTTCTATGGATTTGCCTATTCTAGAAATTTCAAATGAAGAGGGTTATACATACGTGATCTTTGGGGTCTGGCTTCCTTCACTTAGCGTGATGTTTTTGGGGTTCATCCAGATTATAGCAGGCGTCGGTACTTTATTCCTTTAATGGCTGAACAATATTCCATTGTGTGGTTAGACCGCATTCTCCTTATCCATTCAACTGTTGATGGGCATGTAGGTTGTTTTCCCTTTTGGCTGTCGTGAATAGTGCTATTCAGGTGTATACCTAGAAACAGAATTGCTCGGTCATGTGGTCATTCTCCACTTAGGTTTTTTGAGGAACTGCCTCAAAAAGTATTTGATGTCAACCTTTTTTTTTTTTTTTCCCCTATACTCCTGCTGTGGGGCTTGAACTCATGACCCTGAGGTCAAGAGTTGCATGCTCTACCGATGGAGCCAGCCAGGTGCTCCGATGTCAATCTTTTCACTTCCTGTTTGCCTTACACCTGGCAAGCACAAACTAGGGTGCCAAACTAGGAAAACGTTAAATAATAAATATGTAAAAAAAAAAAAAAAAAAAGGGGGGGGGGGGGGGGAAACAGGCAATTCTAGGCCCAAATCCCAGTTTAGCAACAATCGGCTTGGGCTGGAAGTAGCTGCCGCCTCTGTAGGGGGCAGGCGTACCTCTATTTTGGGGTTTTCTCATACTTGGTTCCTACAGAGATGGAGTTTGGAATTCGTCTGTGTGTGGAGGGGCTTTTCAAATAAGGAAATGTGGAGTAGGCTCTTCTGTATAGACTTAAGATCACATCACATCATGTTTTGCAAGATTTTTCCGGGATGTCAGCTGGAGGCGGGAGTGAGGTCCCCGGCGCGTCCAGGAGCAGTGCGCCCAGGAGCAGCTGGCTTCCCCTCCCCTGCGTGCCACGGGCGGCTGACCCTTCCTCTCTCCGCAGGTGGCGCTGCTGCCGGATGGGAGTGGTCGGGCGCTCGCACCATGTCATCATGCGTCTCTAGCCAGCCCAGCAGCGACCCGGCCGCCCTCCAGGATGAGCTGGGGGGCGGCGGCGGCAGCAGCAGCGAAGGCCAGAAGCCCTGTGAGGCCCTGCAGGGCCTCTCGTCCCTGAGCATCCGCCTGGGCATGGAGTCCTTCATCGTGGTCACCGAGTGTGAGCCGGGCTGCGCGGTGGACCGCAGCCTGGCCCGGGACCGACCCCTGGAGGCCGATGGCCGAGAGGTGCCCCTCGACGCCTCGGCCTCCGGGCCCCAGGCGCGGCCGCAACTGTGCAGTCGCAAGCTCTCTCTGCAGGAGCGGTCCCAGCTGGACACGAACGGACGCTGCGGCCACCTGGCCCTGGCCCACTCTCCCGTGGGCTCCCCGCAGTCCTCGCCGCGGCTGCCTCGGAGGCCCACGGTGGAGTCCCACCACGTCTCCATCACCGGCATGCAGGTGTGTGAGCTGGCTGAGCCTGCGGGGTCCTCTGTTAGCTGCCGCTCCCCCGGAACGTCGATTTGGGAGGTGACCCCAGGAAACCCCCTATAAGGTGGGGGTGGGAAGTGAGGGTGGAAGAGAAGGAGGTCAACAAAGGGCGCGTGAGGAAACCGGTGCCACCATGCCCAACTGGGGCTCCATCTCTGGGGAACCCTGTTTGACAGTGTAGAAAGTTCTGTACCTCAGAGTTATCCTGCCTGAGGGCCAAGGGAGCTGGGCTGTTCATACCAGCTTCTGGCAGTTGCTGGTGAGAGCTCCTGGGGGCAGGTGACCTGCCCTGAGAGTGGGCACAGCCGCTCTGGGGCCACAGAGAGCGTCCAGCCGAGATGCAGGCACTGGCGGATGGAGTTGTGCTGGGGATGGGGGTCAGTGAGAAGCCTCCTGGACTAGCAGCAGGGCGCCAGGCACTGCTGTCAGCACTGTGTGTGTCTTTAGAACTCAGAGCCCCACTAGGGCTCACCCGGCCCTGAGTGATCTGCCCCTGCCCCCTCTCCCGCCCCATCTCCTGCCTTTCTGCTATTGACTCACAGGGCTCCATCCACATTGCCTTCTTTGTATTCCTCAGATATCCATGCTCATTCCCTCCATTAGGCCTTTATCCCTGCTGTCCTGTCTGCTCAGAAACACCCCCCCACCCCCGCGCCAGTCTTTGCAGGGCCAACTCCTTCTGACAGACACATTCAACTCAAATGTCTACTTCTCTGAAAGGCCTCTCTGACCACCCTTTATAAGCAGCCTGAGCTCCCAGCCCCTCTTCCCTGTCACCCTGTTGACGTGACACTCATCACCATCTGATTATCTGTGTGTCTGTTGAATGGTTTTTGGTCTGTCTCCCCGGCTAGAATGTAAGCTCAGAAGGAACAATCCTGTCCACCATCATGTCCCCAGTGCCTAGCACAGTACTCGCACATAGTAGGAGCACAGAAATATTTGTTGAAGGACTGAGTGAATTTAATTGGGAAAAGCGTGGACACCGAGAATGGCTTTCTAAAGGGGCCGATATTTAACTATATTTTGAGGGCTAGGTAGGATTTTCATAATTGGAGATGGGTACACAGAGTTCACTGCAGGGGAATGCACAGCATGAGCAAAGGCCCAGAGATAGAAGGCAGGATGTGGGGGAAAGGGCAGTCAGGGGTTCAGTTAGCTGAAGAATAGGGCCCATGTAGGGAGCACCACGGCAACAGGGCAAGAGGGAGAGTTTGGATTTATTTCAGTTAGAATTGAGTCAGCCTAGAGCCACAGCAGTGGCTTTAACACAATAGGGCTTATTTATCATATAAAATAAATCTGGAGGTAGACATTTGGGAACCTGCGTGGTGGTCCTGTTGTTGTTGTCCTTAAAACCTCATGGTCTCAAGATGGCTGCTGTGACTGTAGCCCTCACAGCTTCATTCCAGACAGGAAGAAGGAACAGGGAAGAAGATTAAAAGTCATCTGCCTTCTAAGTTAGTCCTTGTTCCTGGAAACTCTACCCAACAACTTCTGCCTACTCCTACTGCCCAGAACATAGACAATGTGGCCACCCCTAGCTGTAAGAGAGGCTGGGAAATGCAGTTTTCCAGCCTGGGACATTGCCACCCAGCTATCCATTTATAAGGAAGAAAGGGGAGCCTCGTATTTGGTTGGGAACTAGGCAACTGTGCCAGGGTCAGAGGAGTGGAGTCAGGACTTGACCCTGGAAGCGTCAGGGCCTGATGGGACCAGAGTGGAATCTGGAAGATGAGTTCAGCAGCATTTAGGGCTTAGATTAGGGGCAGTGAGACCCCTTAGGACAGCTCTGCAGGGCCCCACTTCTGCCCGTCACATCCCTCTAGGACTCAAGGGAATGAAATCAACACTGGAAAGAAACAGTGGAAGCAACCTAAAATGTCCCCTGGTGAAGGGAGGGCTCTGTGAGCCGAGGAGTGCTATACAGCAGGTCAAAAGACACAGGTCTGTGTGAACACTCTGACATGGAACTGTCTCCAGTGACGTTGTTGAGAGAAATGATCTAGTGTGACATCCTTTTTGCCTCCCTAAACCCCATCCCAAAACGATGCTCTGTATTTTCAACAGGTGCATGTATGCGTGTATTTACATAGAGAAAGGCCTGGAAGTTTATGCACCAAACTGATGTCAAGGTTCGGGGAAAGGGTTAGAATTGGGGTGGGGGTTTCAAGGGAAGTGCTGGGCTTATCTGTAACACTGGAAGTGTTATTTTGTATCATGTTTCTTTTCCCAGTTTTACTTCTTGTATCACCTAACATTTCTCCCTAACTATGTTGAGGTATAATTGAAGTAAAACAAAGTGCACATTATTTCAAGTGTCCAGTACAATCAGTGCTGATATATGCATACATCTGTGAAACCATCACCCCAGTCAAGATCACAGACCTTCCCCACACACCCGACGACACATCCCTCCCCCTTCTTCCCCTTTCCCAGGTAACTGCTGACCTGCTTTTTAGCATTATAGGTTAGTTTGCAAGTTCAAGAACTTTCTGTAAGTGGAATCATCTAGTATGTACTCTTTTTTTTTTTGGCTTAGCTTCTTTGATGGCATGATGATTTCAAGATTTGTCCGTGTTGTCACATGCTTCCTTTTTATGGCTAACTAGCATTCCATTGTCTGCAGTGGACCACTGTTTGTTTATCCATTTACCTGTCAGTGGGCGTTTTAGTTGTTTCCAGTGTTTGACTATTACACATGGAGCTGTTTCGAACATTTGTCTGTAAGCCTTTGCACAGACACCAGTTTTCACACCTCTTATATGAACAACTAGAGCAGAATGGCTATATCCTAGAGGAGGTGTTTGTTAAGAAACTGCTCACCTGTTTTCTGAAGAGGCTGTGCCATTTTAAATTCCTACCAGTAGTGTGCAAAGCTTGTCCCTGCCCTACATTATTCTGACAACACTTGGTATGGTCAGTCTTGGATTTTAGCCAATCTAATGGGTGTGGTTTTAATTTGTATTTCCCCCATGAGTCATGATGTTGAGCCTCCTTTTTTTTTTTTTTTTTTGGAGCCTCTTTTCATGTGCTTACTGATAATTTGTATATCTTCTTTCTTAAAATGAGGGTGTTGTTGTTAATGAGTTATAAGTGTTCTTTATCTATCTATTTATCTATCTATCAACACATCTGTCTGATGTGTTGCAAATAGCTTCTCTCAGGCTGTGGCTTGCCTTTTGGTTCCTTAATAGTGAGTGTCTCAAAGAGTGAAGGTTTTTTTTTTTTTCCTCAAAGAGCAAAGGTTTTAATTTTGATGAAATCCAGTTTATCACTTGTTGCCTTTTATATCTTGTACTTTTTGTACAAAAAGAACCTTTGAGAAACCGTTAGGAAACCATTGTCTGCCTCATGGTCACTCAGATATTCTCCACTTTATATTACTTTACGTTTTTCTAGGACAGCATAGTCCTTAGATCAGATTGTTTAATTTAAAATCAACATTTTGGGAACGCCTCTTAAAAACGGGTATTAAAAAGAGTACATACTGTATGATCACCTTTTTACAATGTACAAAAACTATGCTGTTAGAAGTCAGGGTAGTTGTCACCCTGGAGAGGGGCCAGTGTCTGGGAGATGCTTCTGGGGGGCTGGGAGAATTATCTTTCCTGATTTGGGTCCTGGTTCATGTGTTTGTTTTATGAAAAAGGTATTGAGCTGCAAACTTACAATTCATATTCTGTGTGTTTCTACTTAACTTTCCAGGATTGTGTACAACTGAATCAGTATACACTGAAGGATGAAATTGGAAAGGTAAATATCCCAGGAACCAGGCTGGTTTTCTACATCTACCAAGAATGTCTCAGTTACAGTGGAGGGAACCCTCTAGAGCTGGGAGTGGGTAGAAGCCCTTGGAGGAGAGATTGCGAGGGAGGGTTTTGTCATCAGCGGTCCATCTGGTTTATTTTCTTTCTGCTTCGTAATATTAATGTGTTTCCACAAAAGCTCAGTCAGACAGCTTCGAGGAAATTCCATATCACCAATATTAGTGGTTTTTTTTTTTTTTCTCTCTAAGGTACTCTCACATCTATTTTTGCTTTTATTTCAGCCAATGGGCAGTATCATTGCAGGGGTCAAAAACTCAAATGCCAACAGAAAGCAAGTGAGTGATAATAAATGAGCAAAACCATGCTAGGTCTAAGGCAGTAGGGAATGGTGAGGACTGTGGCAAACTGTTAACATGTGGAAATGATTATGGGTCTGTATGGCCAGATCTTCTGATTTTTTTCAAAAGAAGCTGAGAATTTAGGTTTTTATATCTGATCTTTCTGTTTTTAAATGTTGGCAACTTATTCAAACTTCCTAAAAACTGCAGATGCACCAAAATGTAATTGCAGAGCAGATTTGGCCATTTGGCTGCTGGTTTGCAGCCCCTGTATTAGGGTCCTCATTCTGCAGATTGTAACTTCTGGATAGTATGTCATGGGCATCTCCCTTTATCCAGGGCTCCTATGGCGTGGTCAAGTTGGCCTACAATGAAAATGACAATACCTATTATGTAAGTATCCACTTCACCTCCCCCCCCCCCCCCCCCCCCCCCCCGCCCTCACCATTTGTCCAAAGCAAAAGCCGTCTTTCCAGAACTTGGTTTCCTGGAAGATTTTCTTGCTGTTGTCTCATCTTATTCTTAGGTCACTTCATTTTGTGCATTAGGAAGGATGTGGTGTTTCCATTATATGGATGTGGAAATGGGGAGGCAATGTGATTGGCTCAGAAAGAAAATGGATAAATTCAGCAAATGTCTCCTATCCTTACTCCGGGCTACCATTTCTACATCCTTCATAGCACCAAGAACCAGGTGGTAGTGAGACAGATTGCCCTTGTAGCTGAAGCTTTGGGGTCAGTCCAGTATGGGTTCAAATGCTGGCTCTCCCATCTGCCACCTGTGTGTCCTTGGCCAAGTGACGTTAACACCTGAGCCTCAGTTTTCCCATGTGTAAAACAGCCAGTCCCTCATCCATCACTCCAGCTCACTAGTGTCTTGATTCAGTTGTAGCAAGTCCCAAGGCGTGTGGTCCCAGCTAGGAGAGCTGACCTGGAACCTCAGATGCACCCTCAGGGCTGGGGGGACCCTGGCAGTCTAGCTTCCAGGTCCCCTGCTGCTGCTTGACCCACTCCGATGACGAAGTGCTCACTACATTGTCCTGAGGCCGCCAGGGCACCAAGAGCTTTGGCAGGCCTAGGAGTGGAGGGAACTCTCCCTCTGCCTTCCTCTCCATTTTAACTGAGACGTGGGGTCTTTCCTCCCGCAGGCGATGAAGGTGCTGTCCAAAAAGAAGCTGATCCGACAGGCGGGCTTTCCACGTGAGTTTGGTGGGCCAGGCCTCTGTTCCTGCGTGCAGGGCTGGGGCACAACAGAGAAGATCCCATTGAATGGTGTCCCCTGCAGAGAGTGCCCGGGTAGAGACCCCAAAGACTCCTGTCACTATGGCCTGCGGTATGGCATGGGAAGGAGGGGACAGAAAGCTGAGCAAGGGGGCTGGGTCTCCAGCTTCACTGATTTCCAGCAGCAGAGGAGACAGATGAGAGGAGCAGGCTACTTATGGCCCCTGGTGACATCAGCCACTACTCCAGCCCTGCCAAGACCCCCTCACTTGGGTTGCCCCCCATTTGCAGAGGAAAAGCTCTTTGCCCTGACCCTGGGATGGTCTGTGTCTCCTCCAGGTCGTCCCCCACCCCGAGGCACACGGCCAGCCCCTGGAGGCTGCATCCAGCCTAGGGGCCCCATTGAGCAGGTGTACCAGGAAATCGCCATCCTCAAGAAGCTAGACCACCCCAATGTGGTGAAGCTGGTGGAGGTGAGCTGTGGGGACAGGGAGGAGGAAGACAAGAATGGTGATCGTCCAGGCACAGCTCTGTTATTACCCAAACGCTGCACCACTAGTTTTTAGGGAGAGCCACGCCATGTTAAATAGCTGTTGCAGGACTCAGTAGTAGTTATTGCTCCAAGTTCCTTCACCCCTGTCCTTTCATGTTATCCTCACCCTTCCCTAAGACTATTTATTATTCCCATTTTACAGATAAAGACACTGAAGGTCAGAGGGATACCGAGACTGGCCCTTCACCCATTTTTGTCTTTGGAGCTGGTTCTCTTTCTCCTTTATATGTATATGTGGTTTTAGCACAAAAGCAGCCATATGCATGTAAACAAATGGGCATGGCTGTGTTCTAATAAAACTTTATTTGCAAAAAACAGGCAGAGGGCCAGATTTGGCTTGCATGCTATATTTGCCATCCCCTGTTCTAGATCAGCAGTTCTCACACTTTTTGGTCTCAGTATTCCTTTATGGCCTTCAGAATTATTGAAGACCCCAAAAAAGTTTTGCTTATGTGGGTTGTATTTATTATTTGCCATATTAAGATTTAAAACTGAGAAGTTTAAAAGTTATTTATTAATTCATTTAAAAACAATAACAATCCTATTATATAACAATATGTTTTATGAAAAATAAGTATACTTTCTGGAAAAAAATTTAAGAAGAGTGGTGTTTTACATTTTATTTTTTAAAAAATATTTATTTATTTATTTGAGAGAGAGAGAGTGGTGGGGAGGAGCAGAGGGAGAGGGAGACATAGTCCCAAGCAGACTCTGCACAGAGCATGGAGCCTGACATGAGCTCGATCCCAGGATCCTCAGATCACGAGCTGAGCTGAAACCAGGAGTCAGACACTTAACGGACTGCGCCACCCAGGCGCCCTGGCATTTTACATTTTTGCAAATTTCTGTTGTTGTTAACATCTGGCTAATAGAAGATAGCTGGATTCTCGTATCTCCTCTTGCGTTCAGCCTGTGGTGACTTTGCATGCCATGTGGTTTCTCGTTTCTCTACTGGTAGAGAATGAGAGTAGAAAGGGCAAATATTTTCTTATTTTATTTTATATAATAAGATTTTTTTTTTTTAATTTGAGAGAGAGAGACAGAGATAGAGAGAGCACGAACAGGGAGGAGATGGAGGAGGGGGAGAAGCAGGCTCCCCACTGAGCAGGGAGCCCAGCGCAGGGCTTGATCCCAGGACTCTGGGATTGTGACCTGAGCCGTAGGCAGACGCTTAAACGACTGAGCCACCCAGGCGCTCCTTATCTTAGTTTTAGTGTGAAAATTGTTTTGACCTTATGAACTCCCTGAAAGCATCTTGGGGATCCCTAGAAGTCCCCGAACCACATTTGGAGCATCCCTCGTCTGGATGACAGGACTTGTAAATGGCATGTGATAAAGTATATAATTGGACAGGTGTTCGCGGTGCTGCAGGAGCATGGAGTGCGAGCAGCCAGCCAGCCCAAACTACTGAGGAAGGCTTCTCAGGGGAGCAGATGTTTGAGATGACCCTGGTTGTTCCCTGGATGGAGATAACAGGCAAAAGACAGGGAAGGTCATCCCAGGAAGGAACAGCATGTGCAAAGGGCTTGTGTCCTCTCAGGGTACACTGCTGCCTTTAGTGGGTGTGAGGGTTAGCAGCCATGCCCTCCTGGGGCTTGTCAGGTGTGGCCTCAATGTAGGCCATGCCCTGGGTCTGACTCCCCCCACAGAGCAGGGCTCTAGGGCTTAGGGCTCCATCCCTCTCTCGGGGCTCTTGTCCTGTGGATCTTGGTTGACTGGGGAAGGTGAGGATGATGTGGGAAGAGGCAGGAGGACCAGTCTAGCCAAGGAGCCTGCCTTTGTTTCTTCCCGAAGGAGAGGGATGGTGGCTGGAGGCTGTCTCCACCTGTCACACTGAGTTTCACAGTCTCAATGTGCTGATGCTGGAGTCAGCCATCTTAGAGGAAGCTCAAGGACACATGGTTAGCGAGTGGCTCTGGGTCCTGGTGGGATCTCCCTGGTCCCCACTGCCCTGTGGTGTCTGACTTGTCTACCCAACAAGACTGCTGGCCAGCCTGCCTATTGGGCAAACCTCAGACATTCATCAGATGGACATGGACACTCATCAGGCATTTCCTGAGCACCGACTACGAGCCTTGTCCTGTACAGGGCACCACGGAGGTAACTGCCATTTGCAGAGAGGGACAAGATAGAAATAAGTGACGAGCTGAAAGCAGGATGGCCGTAAGAGGAGAGCGAGGACAAGCCACGGCGGTTCCAGGCAGGAGGATGTCTTCTCTTACAGGGGGCAGGAGGTCAGGGGGTGCTTCATGGGGGAGTCGGAAGAGCCTAGACAGGACTTGAATTTTCACCCTGAGCATCAGTCCACTGTCTCCTAGGAGACAGGTGGGATTCTTATTGAAGCTGAGACATTTCCCAGGGGAGGAATTTAAAAAAAATTTTTTTTTTTCTTAAGTAATCTTTACTCTCAACATGGGGCTCAAACTCACAACCCTGAGATCAAGAGTTGCTTGCTCGACTCACTGAGCCAGCCGGGCGCCCCCATTTTCCAGGGGAGGAGTCTGCCCCTCCCTTTTGTAACCTCTTTTCTAGGTGTTTTGGACCCTTGAGGATTGGGCTAGAAGGTGCCTGTTTTCCAGATGGCTGTTTGGATCGCACACTCGGGGTTTTTTCCTGTGCCCTTCATCTTAACCAGGAAAACCAGTGGAAAGCACAGCCCTCCCACTGGCAAATGCAGTCATGTGGATGGTGCTTCCTTCCTGCTCATATCATTTCTCTCTCTTCCTCTCCCCTGCTCCTCATCTCTGGCCTCTTCCATGTGGCTGTGCCAACAGGTCCTGGACGACCCCAATGAGGACCATCTGTACATGGGTAAGAGAGCCCTTGCCATCCGCTGCCCTTGCTGAGGCAGCTGCACCTGCCAAAGCCCAGGGGTCCTCCGAGTGTTCCCTGTCCCTGGCATCTCCTGCCAAAGCTGGGCCCCACAGTGAGCCACACGTGAGGCTGCAGCCCTGCTTTGAAGCAGGAGGTGGAAGGGAGTGCTTGCTGGGACTTTATCTGGAGGTCCCATTCATTCATTTGTAAATATTTACAAATATTTGTAAATTAACACCTGCTAATGCTGGGCATGTTCTAGGCACTAAGGATGCAGTGGTGAGTGAGAAAGATGAGGCTCCCGCTCTTGTCTGACATTCTAGTCAGGGAAGACAGTCAACACCTACATAAACCAGTTAACTTCAGATAGATCCTCTGAAGAAGGTTAAATAGGATGACCTGAGAGAGAGGGACTGAGGAGCCACTTCACATATGAGGTGATGATTTGGCACCTGAATGTCAAAGACAGTCCTGTTACATGTGGGTATGAACATTCCAGGGAAAGGAAACAGCAGGTGCAAAGGCCCTGAGGCTGGTGAGAGTTTTGCGTGTTTTGAGAAAAATGTGGCTGTTACAGGGTAAACCGGGGAGAAGGGATGGGGATGAGGATGGAGAGCCTGAGGCCACACTGGGGCTTTGGGAGCCTGGAGGGCACTGCACAAAGAAATGGAAGGACGCAGGCATGTCCTCAGAGACTTGATTTTTAAAAACTGGTGAGGACATGGGATAGCCCTCTGTCAGCTCTGAGCATAGGTACTGATGAAGGAAGGAAGGGCAGGACTAATTCAAAACTGGATAGCAGACTGTTGGGCCCAGGAATGCATGATTGACAGGTCATGTGTCCTTGCAATATGGCTTGGATGGGCATTTAAATGAGCCTGTGCACTTCAAGTGGGTATAGGTGACAGCCGGGAGGGATATCAAGGAGGTGAGGGGAGTGGGCACGAGCTCAGCCTGGGATCCAGAAGTCTCCTGGATGAGCACAGGGATGATCCTTTGTTGCACAGGAAGTGATTATATGGGTTTGGGTTCGAATGGGCCTGGTTTGAAAACAGCCCAGAGCTCATTTTCTCCTCACATAGTTGCTATGGTTCAGTTCTGAGGAAGTGTTGTAGCTTAGGACATTTTATTTTTCATTCCCCCTCCTCTTCCCTGTCCCAGGTTTTTATTATGACAAATGTTAAGCCTACAGAAAAGTTGAAAGAATAGTACAATGAATACTGTATAGCTACCACCCAGATTCAACAGTTAATAATTTTTTTGTCAGATTTGCTTTATCAGCCTAGCCACCCACCCAACCATTTCTGTATTTTTTTGGCTGAACTATCCAAAATGTAAAGTAGCAGAAATCTTGACACTTTGGCCCCTGAATACTTGAGTGTACATCTCATGTAGGGATATTCTCCTGTGTGGTCACAATACCATTATTACATCTGAAAAAGTTAATGCAAGTTCCCTAAGAGCATCTAATGCCTAGTCCATGTTCAAATTTTAGAACTCTCATTTTTTAATTTTTTTGCCAGTTTATAAATTTTAGAAATTATAAAATCTTCCTATAGAAATAATTTAGAAGCTACAGAGTAAATAACATCAGATATGTTAACTTTTTTTTTTTTAGGATTTTACTTATTTATCTGAGAGAGAGCATGAGCAGGGGGAGGGACAGAGGAAGAGGGAGAAGCAGACTCCCTGCTGATCAGAGAGCCGGAAGTGGGTCTCGATCTCAGGACCCCGGATCATGACCTGAGCTGAAGGCAGACACTTAACTGACTGAGCCACCCAGGTGCCCCTAGATAGGTTAACTTTAAAAAATTATGTAAGAAAGAAACATTATAAAAATGTGAACAATACAGACTTGTAATATTTCTCAAAATGTGGTAACATCACCTCTTCAAATATATGCGATGATTTTAGGTGGTACATGGATAGACATTTAAAAAATTTTTTTAGATTTAATTTATCATTGTATAGGAAAAACTAAAGCAGCACATTAAACTCACGATTTCATGGATGTCATTACCTAGGATAAGGCTAAAAATTTAAAAACAGTCAATTTAAAGAAAAATATGAAATAAATAATAGTTTATGTGGCATATAGATATGGCCAGATGATAAACATGGTAGGCAAATGAGAGAAGTTTGGGGGAATTGTAGCAGAAATCATAAACTGTATAAGATAATTTTTGGCCCAGAATGGCATTCCCAGCGTAATTTGCCCACTTGGGGCTCCTGACCTGACTCTTCATGGCTTTGGGCTATTTCTGAGGAGGTTAGTTGTTCATTCAACAAACATTATAGTTTGTCAGGCCCTGTTCTAGGTTTATCAGGAAACGAAAAGAACACCCCGCCCTTAGGGCCCTTTATCCCTCCAATAGGGACAGACAGACACCCTCGTACCTAAGTATTATGCTTAGCCTTCGAAGGTGACAACGCCGTGGGAAAAAAGCAAACCTGAGCAGGGTCAGGGGAGCCAGAAGTTCCAGTTTGGGGGATTGGGAGATAGAATGGCTCCTTGAGGTGCCTCCCTGAGGTGACATTTGTGCAGGACATTGGGGACCAAATGGGAGAGAACATTTTACACCATTGTAAGACTCTGCCCTTTACTGTGAGCAAGAGGGGAGCCATTGAGAGGCAGCTTCATGGACAGAGTTTTTCTCGTTTTGAGGCAGCATTGTCGAAGGGAGCCAGCCCGACTTTTGGTATGTGATTCTAGCGGTTTTGAAAATCCTGACAGGGTTATATTTTAGTTTCCAGCCATGGATGTGTGTCGAGGACAGACAGGGTAGTGCATGGGGCTGGGTAGCAGGTATTAGCAAGGGTCCCACAACTGCAGGCCTCACCCCCAAAGAGCACAGAACACACAGTATTTCTCGAGGCTAAAAACTTCCCACCCCTGCTCAAACCCAGGAGGGGGTTAAACTATTAGTGACTGAAAACAGACCTGTTTCAACACGCTAGCTTCCTCCAGGCCAACCACGTTACTGTGCTTGAGAGGAAGCACACAAATTCGTGAAGTGGCTCTTGAAAGTTAAGTCTTCCAGAATGAAGGTGGGATAGGCCAGAGCTGAAAGGACCAGCGCTCCTGTCTATGGAAACCTTACCTTCAGTGCCATTGTTTTTTGCTTCTAACCACAGCCTAAAGCCACGGATCTGCCCTAACTTGGGTTTGCTCAACACTGGCTGATGAACCTGAAGACAAGGAGGGGCCCGAGGTAGTTAAGTTCCTTTTATGGTCTTTTTATCTGAGGAGGCGGCCTCTTGTCCCTCAGCGACCTTAGCCCTTAGAGATCTTTGAAACAACTTTTTGGTTTCTTCTGTAAGAAACTCTAATGTGGGTAGATAATTCCAGAACAACAGACAGTTCCAGAGCTATTCTCCACTTGATTTTGAAATTCACTGTGTGCGTTTTTGACTTCTAAAGGATAGCTTCGGGGTGTTACACACAAGTAATGAATCATGGAACTTTATATCAAAAACTAGGGATGTACTGTATGATGACTAACATAATATAATAAAAAAACAAAACAAAACAAAAACAACGGATAGCTTCGTGTTCCCAGTTATATTTGTCCAAGCAGGACAAAATTAAAATAACTAAGCAACATGACCCAGTAATTCTACTCTTAGGTATATCCCCCTCCCAAACTGAAAATAGATATCCACACAAGTACTTGCACAAGAATGCTTGCACATGAACGTTCATGGCAGCATTGTTCACAGTAGCCAAAATGTGGAAACAACCCAAATGTTCATTAGCTAATGACTGGATACTCAAAATGTGGCCTGTCCACACAGTGGAATAGTATTCAGCCATAAAAAGGAGTGAAGTACTGATTGATGCTATGACATGAATGAACCTTGAAAATATGGTGCTAAGTGAAAAAGCGAGTCACAAAAGGTCACAGAAGTGTATGATTCCATAGATATGATATGATATGTGCAGAATAGGCAAATCCATAGAAAGAGATTAGTGGTTGCCAGGGGCCTGGAGGGAGGGGACTGACTGCTAACGGGCACGGGGTTTCTTTTTGAGGGGGTGAAAATTTTCTGGAACTAGGTAGAGGCAATAGTCGCATAGCATTGCACATACTAAATGCCACTGAATTGGGGATTTTTAAATAGTTAATTTTATGTTAGGAAAATTTCATCTCAATTTTTAAAAATGCAAAGGACAAAACAAAAAAACCCCAACAACAACAACAAACCTGTGCATTCCCTGGACACAGCTTATCTACCACTTGGTGGCTTGGAGCCGGGATTCCCTGCACGTACAGGACTGGGAGGGAGCTGGCATGGTGGGAGGCATCTGCATGTCGTGCATGAACGTGAGTCAGGAAAGGCCCTGTTTAGGAGCAGTGGGATGAATTGGCCTTTGAGGTGATGAGGAAATCTCCACCCCCACCTCTCGCTTCAAGTCTTGTTTTGGATTGAGAGTCACGGGAAAGAGTCTGAGGTCCTGCTGACCACACAGCATTGAGGAGTTGGAAGAATCTATAAGCATTCTTGGTCTGTGGCCTGACACAGCCTGGGAGGGTGGAGGATGTGGGAGGGATTGTTGAAACATGTTCTTGTTGTTTCTTGAATCAAAACTTTCCTAGGGTTCTGAAGACCCCTAGGGCTACTTCTTTGTGCCTAAGTAAAGAGATGTCGGGTTGTGTCCCCTTAGACCTGTTCTTTGGCATAAGGTGGCTCAGGACCTGGGTGTGACTAAAAGGACATAGTTTAGTATCATTCATATCCCTGGTATCTCCCAGGTATGAGTGGAGAGAAGAAAGGAGCCCATGAGCCATCCTCGCCTGTCTCCTGTCCCCTTGCTTTGTTTTCCCTGGCTAGGGGGTCCTTGGCTGTTTTGAGGACTAGAAGTACAGCCAGACCAGGGTCCCAGGGAGATCAGAAATCTCTGACCCCTAGCCTCCCGAGGGACCTTGACAAGCTTTGGCTCAGTGGATTGTTCCCAGCCCTGATACTGGTTTCTGTGCTTTTTGGTGTTTCTATGGGTGATTGGGAAGTTGGAGGACGAGGAGGAAGATGGATTCCCTGTTTCCCGATGTAACAATTCACCCCCTTCTCTTCCCTACAGTGTTTGAACTGGTCAACCAAGGGTGAGTGTCCCGTTTTCCTGGCAGGGATGATGCCTGAAGCTTCTCAAGCTGCAGAGCTTCTCGAGCGAGGTGGTGCTTAGTTCTGCTGGTGTGAGAGGGTGAAGGCCAGTGTGTCTGGTCTGCTTTTCATGCGTGTGTCGACCTTCCAGGCCTGTGATGGAAGTGCCTACCCTCAAACCACTCTCTGAAGACCAGGCCCGTTTCTACTTCCAGGACCTGATCAAAGGCATAGAGTACTGTAAGTGGGGGCCTGTGGGAGGATTCTCACCCAGGGGTGGTTAGCATCCTTGCTAGCGGATGGCAAGTGGGAAAGTGGAATTTCCCACTGGAGTGCAAGCAGATGGGTGGGAAACAGAATTGTCTGAGATGCAGTCTTGGACAGCTGCTGAAAGCCACGCTCCTGATGAGCAGAAACCCTTCTTTCTGCCACAAAAATTAAGAGCCATAATGATAATGACTGTTTCCCCTAGCACATTCTGTGTGTACCAGGCTCTGTTAGGGGCTGTATTTGCATTGTCTCTTATTCCCAGAAACCCTGAAATGGGGATCCTGTTAACCTCCTGGAACCTTAGTTTTCTCATCTGTAAAATGGGAATAAAGTGTCTCTCACCAGGGTGGAAATCAGCCAGTACTATCATTAGTTCTGACTGACAGGTGTCCTTTCTGTTTCTCGTTAAACATCTTGTCTCTTCCCCTTGCCCATCACATAGGATTGTAGGGAGATTTAAATGGGGAAAATGGGAAACACTTACCACAGGGCTAGGCCCGGAGCTGCTGCCCCTATCCCTGGTATCATTATTGTTGTCACCACACCAGCAAAGAAATGCAGTTGAGTCTTCCAGACTGTAGGGAGACACACCATGTCCTCTCCCATGGGTTGACATCGGGCAGGAACAAGTTAAGCAAGTCCCCAGCCCTACTTTGTGGTCCACACTTCCATTCGACCTGCTCCAGTCATTGTTGGTGTGGTGAATAGGTTGAGTATTGGCATTAGTAAATGAAAATACGTTTGACTGTCACAAGTTGTGAGACTTCTAGCTGGAAGCCAGCCAGGCTCAACAGAAACTCTCCAGGGACCGTTGTCACCCACGACTTAGACTAGAGCAGGTGGTTACTATTATTGTCAGTCCGTGTTTCACTCTTCATTTTTGAAGATGGAGTTAAGTTCCTTAAGCATACTCTTTCCCCCTTATCTTTCAAAGCTAGGGGTGTCCAGTAGGTTTGGGAGGGTAAGTTTGGGAAGGGCCTGGAGGCTGTGCGAGAGCACCAGGGTCCATATCTGTGTTTCTGGGCTCTGGGGGCTAGGCAGAGCTCCTCACATGGTTTTCCTGCCCCCTCTCGCCGCACCCCCAGTACACTACCAGAAGATCATCCACCGGGACATCAAGCCTTCCAACCTGCTGGTGGGAGAAGATGGGCACATCAAGATTGCCGACTTCGGTGTGAGCAACGAGTTCAAGGGCAGCGACGCGCTCCTCTCTAACACCGTGGGCACACCTGCCTTCATGGCGCCAGAGTCGCTCTCGGAGACCCGGAAGATCTTCTCTGGGAAGGTAGGTGTGGACCTGTCCGAGATGCTGAGTTCTGCCTGTGTTAGGGTCCTTTCCGTTGAAGTGGCAACAATCCAACCCAAACTGGCTTCACCAATGAATCCATTGGATCATGATGAAGAGCGGCTTCCGGCTTGGGTAGATACCAGGATTCAAAGAGGAATCCAGTTCCCCATCTTTCAGCTGTTTTCTTGAATCAGTTTCCTGTCCAGGTGGGTGGGTACCCCTAGCAATTCCAGGCTCCTTCCTGTTGGCTTACCAACCTCAGTAGAAGGAGTTCCTCTTTCTGAAGAGCCCTTGCAAAAATCTCGGGGTTGGCCGAGCCTGGGTCATGTGCCCGTCCTTGAACCAATCATTGTGGCTGGGGGAAAGTGACTCTCTCATTGGCCAGGCTTGGGTCATGTGCCTGTTGTTAAACCAATCACTGTGGGTGGAAATGCAGCTCTTATTGGCCAGGCCTGGGTCATGTGTTCATGCGGAGGCCAGGAGCCGAATCAGTCTCTCACCCTCAGTCCGTGGATCTGGAGTCAGGAAGGGGCGGTTCCTCAGACGAAAGCCGGAGGATTTGATTTTTGGCCAGGGAGAAGCAATAGACACTGCTCGCTGCGTACCCTTACACGGAGCTCTCTTTTTCTTGTAGGCTTTGGATGTTTGGGCCATGGGTGTAACGCTGTACTGCTTTGTGTTCGGCCAGGTAACGTGGTGGGGTGTCCTGTCTGCTGGGTGTTGCTGGGCAGCTCTCTGGGATTAATAGTCACCCTTGCAGGGGACAGCGCTTATTCATTGAGTTTGTCATTTTATTGCCACAATTAGACCTGAATGGGAAAAAAAGATGCCTTTCCAAATGTTCATACCGTATAGAATAGTCCTAGCTGTGAAAAATGATCTGTTAACAGAGAAGGATTGGCAGAGGCTCTAGAGGTTGTAAATAGTTGATGGGTTTAGGGCAAGGACAACAGATGTGCTACCTCTCTCCCCACTCCTGCGCCCCAGACAGACATCACAAATCAGTAGCCGCTGGCACCCTTTCTTCCTGAGCCCAGTGTTGCTTTGATGTTCTTCTCAGCAGTGTGTTCCCAGAAGCTGTTGTTTGAGGGAACAGTATTGGAATGGAAGTGAAAATCCATTTGGCATTATTGATCTAGAGAGTGCTCTTGTTTCTTTGTCGTTCTGTTGTTGTTTTTTATTATCGATATTTAGGAACTTCAGTTTTTAACTCTGAAGTTCAGATTAATTGTAAGCAATAAAAGCACGGATTTTTTCTTTTCGTGAACTGGTGTTTTTATGGAGGAAAGCTTAAGACACTGGTCTCGTGGCTTATAATGTCCTCCCCACCAATATTTGATGCAATTTTTGATCATACAGCAAAGTTGAAATAACTACGGGAAAGACCCATGCAGCCACCAGCTGTTTCTGCCATAAACACTTCACCGTATTTGCTTTATCACAAGTCTCTCCGTCTTCAACCTTATTTTTTTTTACACTACTAGAGTAAGTAGCTAACATCTCTACGCTTTCTTCCACATGCTTCAGAATATAGTCATTAGCTAGAGCTCACTGTTTGTGGTTCTTCTTTTTTTTCTTTTGGGGTAAAATTGACATGTAATGAAATGTATAGATCTGAAGTGTACTGGTTAATGAGTTCTGTCAAGTGGATACCCCTGTGCAATCCAAACTCAAATTATTGCTCTTTTTTTTTTTTTTAAGTTTTATTTAGTTATTTGAGAGAGAGAGCTTGAGTATAGGGGTGGGGCACAGAGGGAAAGTAGATTCCCCGCTGATCAGGGAGCCCGATGTGGGGCTCGATCCCAGAACCCTGGGATCATGACCTGAGCCAAAGGCAGACGCGTAAGCAGCTGAGCCACCCAGGCGCCCCGCAAGTTGCTGCTCTTAATGAAAGAATTTTCCTTGGGCAGGAGAGGACCAGGTCACGTTCTGTGACTTTCTCCAATCTTCTGAGCACCCCACATAAAGGTACCTTTTTCCAGCACAGTACCTGAGCTCCTCCCGGCTCAGTTCCACTGAGTGAGAGCACTGATTTGTCACCTGGGAGGTGGTGCGTGAATGGGCTTCCAAGTCAGCCCAATCTGGGCTAAATCCCAGCTTTATACTTCCCAGGACATGTCACCTCTCTGAGTCTCTGTTTTTCTCTTCTGTAAAATGAGAAGAATATTTATGATTTCTTAAGGCTCTGAGAGGATCACCAGAAATAGTTCAAGCATTCATTAATTCAACAGGTATTTATCAAACCCCTGCTTTGCACTGGGGATGTTCCTGGGCACTGGAGAAAGGGCAGGAAGCAAGACAGGCAACAGTCCCTACCCTCTTAGAGCTGATGTTCCCTGGAGGAGCTAAACAGTAAAGGAATACAAACATAACATAATGTCAGGGATAGGCTCTCTGAAGGGAAATCACATGGGAGGGGTCTGCTTTAGACAGGAGCTCAGGAAGGCCTCCCTGAGAAGGTGAGCCTTGATCAGATAACTGAGTGATGGGAGAAAATGAGCCGTGCAGATGTTGGTTGGAAGAACATTCCAGGCAGATGGAACAGCCTCAGTCCAGAGCCTGGCCCAGCTTTAGCCCTCACGAATTACTGCTGTTGCTCCTACATCTTACGTATTGTTCTTGGTGTTATGATTGTTCACCCAGCAGGTGGGTGAAGAGGAGTCTTTGCTTTTGTATAGGTAGGTAAATTAAAGCACAGCTACAGAAGAAAGCCACAGTGTGGTTGGGAAGGGCTCTAGCCCTTCTAGGAGGACATCCTTGGTTCTTCTAGACTGGTGGGCTGGGAACTCCTGCCTCGCTAGATTGGGCTCCCAGGGATTTATTCCTCTGCTGTTATCCATGTGGTGTGACACTAGCAGAGGACAGCCCTTGCAGGACTGGTGTGGCAGCCATTGACGGCCACTCTGTCCCCGGCCTCTCTTCACAGTGCCCGTTCATGGACGAGCGGATCATGTGTTTACACAGTAAGATCAAGAGTCAGGCCCTGGAATTTCCAGATCAGTGAGTATTGCCTATCTGTCCCAAATCACCTTCCTCTCCAAGCACTTGGTGGTCCTGTGTGTGTTTCCCACTGTTGATGTGTCTTCCACCCCCAGGCCTGACATAGGTGAGGACTTGAAGGACCTCATCACCCGTATGTTGGACAAGAACCCGGAATCAAGGATCGTTGTGCCGGAAATCAAGGTACCTGGGGGCCACAGCTCTGCCATGGGGTGTGCACCACAGGCCAGGCCTGTGTCCTCTGCTTGGAATTGTTTGGCTCAACCCTGCCTCGGCCAGGCCCCATGCCCCTCTGTCCACAGCGCTGCGCTCTCCTTGGCACCGTTACCCTCCCATGCCCTGGGGCTCTGCGCTGCTGGGGACTGGTGGTGATGGTGGTGGGGAGGAGGATTTGGACTTGTGTTAATTGTGATTGTGGAAGTGGGATCTGTCGCCACTGGGGCAGCTAGTGCTCTCTCCAATTGGCTTGGGCTGATAGCGTCCGTCCTTCCTGGACCAGACCAGACTGGGGTCTCTGTGTACTCCACACCCTGGCTGCTGAAGTCCCGGATCCTTTCCTTGACCCTGCCCATCCCTTTGAGAAATCTCAATGGGGTGGGAGGAAATTAGTTAGCAGTTTGACTCCCTCTCCCCGGCCTGCTGAATTCCATCCTTTTGCAGAAAGTCCTGTTAGGAGAGATCCCTGTGCATCCCCTACACCCTGACCAATGCCACATACACATATCTGACTCTTTAAGAAATCTAGAGGTTTGCTTCAGGAACTTCTAGGCATCTAGCTAACTAGCATTTGAGAAGAGGGAGGCCAGATGGTTACAGGTAAGGACTTGGACCCGAGGGGTGTTAGTGGGGTGGGGCAGATCCCTGCCTGGGTCCTCTCCTGTCTATGTCCTTCTAACTGGTCTCACTGTGACTCCCCAAGCTTCTCTTTCCCCTTCTGTGAAATGGGGAGGGTCTGCTTGCTCTGAGCAGAGCCTTCCGGGGGCATCAGGCAAAGTTGCTCAGGGGTGATGGGTGTTCCTTGGGCAACCATACAAGGCAGATGCCAAATTCTGGTCACTTCTGCCAAGACCTGGGCTGGATGGAGAATGCGGTCTGGTGCACATCCCTGCCTGGTGGCTCCTTCCCATTCTCTGTCTCTCTGTCTTCTCCACGTTTCGTTGCATCTCCCTCACCCCCCCACCCACCCCTCTGCCTGGCTTGCCAGCTCTCTTGCATGCCTGACCTCAGGCCATTACCTCTGCCCTCCCGCATTCCCTCTCTGGCTCCGCTCACTGGTAGGGCCTCGGTGTTGCTCTCCGGCCTCTGGGAGCCAGTCGCCTGCCCCTCACCCCTCCTATCATTCGTTGAAGCTGCACCCCTGGGTCACGAGGCACGGGGCGGAGCCGTTGCCATCGGAGGACGAGAACTGCACGCTGGTCGAGGTGACCGAAGAGGAGGTCGAGAATTCGGTCAAACACATTCCCAGCCTGGCAACCGTGGTAAGGCGGGATGAACCAGTGACCGAGAATAGGGACAGCCTGAGGCAGGCCGGCGAGGACAGGCCGGGGCACAGGCGGGCAGCTAAGAAGCAGACATTGGGCCCAAGAGTCAGGGAATGGTTGGGTCTGTCCCTGACTCACAGCCACCAGGCTCTGAGCTTTGGTCACACATCAGGAATGTGTGCAGGAGGCCCCTGCATCTTGAGGCTTTAGTTCCGTCTACAGTCAGATTCTGTGTGACTAAAGGGAGGGGTAGCTCCTCTCCAAAGATCCTACTGCTCTTTCTGGAATTCCTGCTTCCAGAGCGTGGCAGGGGGAGGAGAAGGACCAGGGCAGGTGCCCGGGGTGGGAGCTGGAGCTGAGGTCTCTAAGATGGAATTCCCACCTGTCTGGATCTTTGGTCTCCAGAGTGGATGGCTTAGCTTGTCTCACATCTGCCTTGTGGGCAGCTCGGAGGGCTAGGGGCGGGGGCTCCCAGTTCATGTGCTTTTATGGCCTTACGTTTGGGTCCTGACCCAGGAAAAAGGATCCAGAATGTGGAGTCCTCAGACTTAACCTCGGAGACTCTGGGAATCACTTACTTGCCAGTCGCCTGCCCAGGAGGACATCTGGCTCCAGGAGGGAGACTAGGACTCAAGGGCCTGGGGTCCAAGCAGCAGTCCCAGGGCCAGAATCCAGCTGGCCACCCCACTAAGGCCACCACGAAAGCCCTGGGGTGTGTTTGGCTAGCTCTGCCTCCAGCAGGCAGGCAGGGCCCTGGGCTCGGGAAGGAAGTGGTGAGACTGCACAAAGACAGTGTCTGGCCTCAAGTGACTGCCCCTTCAGGAGCCCAAATACTGGCTCCTTCTCTCCCAGCTTTGCACTTCTCCCTCCTGCTTCCCCACACACTTTCTCTCTCTTTCTTCCAAAACCTGAGCCCCTGGGATGGGGCATCCATTCACATCTTCCTTCTCCTCCCCCACTTGGGGCCTATGCATGACCTTCACTGTTAAAACTCACCCACACTCACTCACTCTTTCTCATCCACACCCTGCACCCATGTCCCACACCCACGTGGGGGAGGCAGCTGGTGTCGGACCCAGGCGCCCACTACGGGTTATTCTCTGCCAGGCTCAGGATGTTCTTAGGAGAAGGTCTCTGATCCTAGAGATCTGGGAGCAGGGGTTACAGTGATGAGTAAAACCAACATGGTGTGCCTGCCGTCTTGGAGAGGTGGATGCTGGGCAAACAACGAGCGAAACAGAGGGCCTGCAAGGTGTACCCCTAAGGGGGGCCGTGGATCCCTAAGAGGGGCATGTGGCCAAGGTGATAGGTTGGAGAAGGCCTCCTGGAAGAAGCGGATATATACTGAGTGGATGGATGGCAGAGTGTTTATTGGGCCGAGGCGGTATTGGGCAGAGGGGAGAGCAAACATGATCCTCTGCTGGGAGGAAGCTCAGCCCACAAGAAGCTTCGAGAAAGCCAGGGCCACTGAAGCAGGGCAAGGAACGGGGGGGGGGATAGTGACATGAGTCTGGGCAGGAGGTGGGGCCAGACCACCGAAGACAGGAGGCCACAGCAGAGATTTAAGTCTTGGCCCCGGGAGGTGTGGGGAGCCTCTGCACGGTTTGAGTCAGAAGAGTAGCACCACAGAGTTGGCCTTGGAAAGACCCCACATGGAGAATGCAGTGTGGGCACCAGGGGGGACGTGGGCGCAACTGCAGCCATCCGAGCGCGGGGGCTGGAGTGGGGAGGTCCAGGTCCCCTCCTGGCACCCAGTGTGTGCCAGGCACAAGGTTACAGAGATGAGAAGGGTTCCTGGCCTCATAAGAAAGATGGAGTGGAAAAAAATCACCGTCCTGTGCCATCACACAGTGACAGGCTTCAAGAGGAACAAGAGCGGAGGCTTCACAAGAAGGAGCTTCTGCTGGGTCCTGAGGGCCAGGGAGGGACAGGGCAGGTGGTCTTGCCGGGTGAGTGGCAGGGACAGGCGGTGGGTGGCGAATCACGCCCACAGAGGCACGGAGGAGGAAAGGGCTGGTGTGTACCAGGGACCACAGAACACCAGCCCTGGCCAGGGAGGGACGGTGAGTGCTTGCCGGGGGGTCTAAGTCAGTGTTTTTCTTTTTTTAATGACATAGAATTCGTGTATCATAAAAACTACCCATTTTAAAGTGAACAATACAGTGGCATTTATTACATTTATAATATTGTGCAACCATCACCTCTGTGATTCTGAAACATGTCCATCCTCCCCCCGCAAGAAGCCCTGTACCCGTTAACAGGTTCCTCCCGCCCTAGCCCCTCACGACCCCTGGTTGGTTTTCTGTGTCTCTGGATTTGCCTCTCCTGGGCATTTCACATCAGTGCGATCCTGCAGGATGTGCTCTCCTGTGTCTGACTTCTTTTCATTGGCGTCGTGTTTTTGAGATTCACCCATGTTGTAGCATGCCATTCCTTTTCATGGCTGAAAATACGCTATTGTATGGCTAGGCCACATTTTGTTTATCCATTTTTCAGATGATAGGACCCTGAGATCATGACCTGAGCCGAAGGTAGACGTTTAACCGACTGAGCCACCCAGGCACCACCATCTGTGGTTTTTTTTTTTTAAATACTTAGATTTCTTCTTAGTAGCACACACACAAAACAATTCAGAAGCTCCACCAACACACAAAACAGCTTAAGGGGCACCTTACTCAGCTTGAGGGCGTGGGGGCCAGTGCCTTTCAAGGTGGGGTCTTTTCCTTGAAAATTCCTTCAGAGGATACAGCAGCCAAAATATCACCAAAAATAACTCATTCAGTCCTTTGCTCCAGAATCGTCTTTGGCCCTCTGGCCAGCAGCAGGATAAGTTCCAAAGTCCTGTGCGTGAAAGATACAAGTCAGGGAGTGAGGGAATCAGATCTGGGCTTTGGAGAGGGTGGGTCAGATCAGTAGGGGTGAGGCAGAAGACTGGGAGGCAGAGGAAGGAAGCTGAGGGGCCACAGGATGGGGGAGGGAATAGTACCCTTGCCCAAGGGATCCACTCCTCAGGCAGGTGTCTGCCAACCATGCTGGGGACCCTGTCCCCAGTGTTAGACTGGGGGAGGGGGCACACGAGCAAGTTGCCACCACTGGAGGTGGACCAGCTGGCCCCCAGCGCCTCTGACTGGGACGGACCTTTGGGACCTCTCAGCCCCCTCTCCCTCACACCACAGCAGCCTGTGGGCTGGCCACCCCCCCGTGTCCTGGGATGTTTCCTCAGCTCCTTACACCTGGTCTGGTGTTTCCCATCCTCCACTAAAATGCGGCACCCTCGTGTGGTGTGACCACGGTAGCAGACAGTCTGGCACTTCCTCAGAACGTTGAACGTGGTCGCCATGTGATCCAAGAATTCCACTCCCGGGTATAGACCCAAGAGATATGAAAACATTTTGTGTGGAAAACATGTCCACACATAAAACATGTGCTACACATGTTCATAGCAGCAGCATTCATAATAGCCAAAAAGTGGAAACAGCCCACATGTTCACGAGTGCAGGAACGGATAAACAAAATGTGGCATATCCGTACAAAGGGCTATTATTTGGCCATGGAGAGGAAGGAAGCGCTGACACCTGCTGTAGCCGTAGGAGCCTTGAGAACATGGTGCTCAGTGCAGGGAGCCAGACACAGGAGGCCTCATACTGTGTGATTCCGTTTATATGAAATGTCCACAATAGCTGAATCCACAGAAACAGAACACAAATCGGTGATTGCCAGGGCCTGGGAGGAGGGGAAATGGGGTGTGAGTACTGGGTTTCTTTTTGGGGTGATGGAAATATTCTGAAGTTAGATAGTGGTGATGTGAATGTACTAGAAACCATTGAACTGTACACTTGAAGATGGTGAATGTTCTCTTGTGGGACTTATATTTCAACTTAAAAAGAAGTGCAGCCCCTGAATTTGGCCTGGAGAAGAATGGTTGGTTTCTTCTTGGGGTGGTCAGATAGTTTTCACTGAAAATAAAGGCCCATATTTGAAGATGAGACAGGTTGATGGGCTAAGAGGGCAGGTGTAGTGATGGCTTGGGTGAGACAAGTGGTGCCAGGTGTACTGGAGGGACAGCGCTGGCCAGCTCTCCTGGAGCACGGGGTCCCCCCTTGGGGCCCGGGTAGACCAAGACAGGAGAATGTCAGACCAAGGGGTTTGGACCTTATCTTATTGGCAGTCAGGGAGGCATGGATGGTTTTGGATACGGACCAGTCAGATGTGGTAATGGCTTTGGCTTTTGTGTCTTCAGTGGGAGGGATGCTGCCCAGGATCTCTCAAAGGCCTGTCACCAGCCACAAGCCGTGGGGGCGGCAGGGGGCTGGAAGAGAAAGGAAGAGGGAGATGGCACTTGTAGACTGATGCAGGGGAGGATGTTGCCGGGAGCCTCCCCCAGGGGGCCCAGCTTCCTCTTCTGTCCTTCAGATCCTGGTGAAGACCATGATACGGAAACGCTCCTTCGGGAACCCGTTTGAGGGCAGCCGGCGGGAGGAGCGCTCATTGTCAGCGCCTGGAAACCTGCTCACGTGAGTGTCCACCTGCCTTCCTCTGGGGTGGGGAGCTAGAGGCTGAACACAGGGCAGCCCTGCCCAGCGCACTCTGCCCGGGCCAATCCCTGGTGAAGCATCTGGAACCACTCAGACCAGGTCTCCCAGGCTCAGTAGGGCAATCGGAGCAGCTGCCTTTGGTTTCGCCCCTCCCCGGGCTCAGCCCACCTCCTTTTGTGTTCAGCTAACCCATGCTGGAGTTTTACCTTTCTCAGGGAGACTTGCACTTTAACTGGGGGACCTCTTGACAGTCAGAAAGTATTTTTGTGTCCCAGAAGCATACGTGCTTGATGGTGGGATTATCAGCCTTGTGATGGATGAGCAAGGCCTGTCTCACCCACGTGACCCTATGTGTCACAGCAGAGGTGCCCTGCTCAAAATCCCCCTGACAACAGCTCTGTGAAGCTGGTGCTGGGGGTCTGAGTGTCTCTGGGGTGGGGGACAGGCATCTCATAGATCCCAAGCGTCCCTTCTCACTTCCCTTTTCCCTCCCCTCTGGCCATTCCAGCAAAAAACCAACCAGGGAGTGTGAACCCCTGTCCGAGCCCAAGGTAATGCCTGCCTGCCTGCGCTGTAGCCTCTGCCGGAGCCTGGGGGCGGGGGCAGCTGCAGAGCACGGGGCATCCCCACCCGGGCGGAGGTTCCTCCCAGCCTGGGCTGCTGTGCCCAGGCTCCCCTCGGGCCTCTGGAACTAGGATAAAACAAGGGTCATCCAGGGGCTTGGACCCGATGGCGGGTCATGCATGTGGGCTGGGGCTGCGGGTGCATGGCGCTCCACCTGGAATGCCTGTGAATTCACCCAGGTCTCATGACCCAGTCTGGTACCCACATATGCTCAGGGCACGTCAGCATGTCACAGTGTCCTGTGGCTGCCCCTGTCCTGGGTCCATGTGGTCAGAGCATAGATCAGGCATGCAGTGTTCTGGGGCTCTCCAGCATCCAACCCTTTCTTCTCTGATGGGTGAAGACCTAGAAAATAAGTTCCCTTCCAGCGTGCTGCAAATTAGTGTAAGAGTCTTCTGTCCCCAGGGTGGATCTGAACTTTTTTCCTTTGGCCATCCCTCTTCTCAACACATAGCCTTGTCAGCATTACCAGCATCTCCCAGGACAGATGGGAATTTTTGTCCCTGTGGACTAAGATGATAAACCCTTCGCACCCCTGCCGCCTCTCATCCCCCTATGCCTATGGCAAGATAGAAATTCTAGGATTCCTTCCATTGGGCTCAACTCACTACCTCATCCTCAACTGGGAGCTCCAGGCAGTCATTCCTATGTATTTTTTAGTGTTTTTTTTTAATATTTAACATTTTTTAATTGGAAAGCCATTTCTATGTTTTAAGAGCAGCTTTATTGAAGTATAATTCACATATTATACGTTTCACCCATTTGGAGGGTATGATTCAATGGTTTTTAATATCTTCACAGACTTGTACAATTAAGACCACAATCAATTTTAGAACATTTTTGTTAGCCCCAGAAGAAACCCCATACCCTCAGCTATCACCACCAACTCCCCATTCCCAGCTTCCACTAATGTACCGTCAGTCTCTGTAGAGTTGCCTACCCTAGACACATCATACCAGTGGAACCGTACAACGTGTGAGCTTTTGTGACTGGCTTCTCTCACTCAGCATCATGTTCCGGGGTTCATACACGGTGTTGCAGATGTCAACGTTTCTTTCCTTTTTCTGGCCAGATTATATTTCATTGTATGGGTAGACCACATTTTATTCCTCCATTCCTTAGGGGAAAGACATTGTTTCCACTTTGGCTGTCATGAATGCCTGTTGCTACGAACAGGCAGACATTTCTGTGTGTCGGGAGTTGATTTGTGAGATGAAGTGGCGCCCATGGCGCGGGAGTCAGGGGCCCGTACAGTCCTGTAGCGGACAGTTCAGGATCAGGGAAAGTGGCAGTGAGCAATCAGCCGGTTGTCGGCAGCCGGAGAAGGCCGCCTCCTCTCTGCCAGGTAGTTCCCTAGTTCTCTGCCGCCTGCTCTTTGAGCCTCCCAGGGTGACAGGGAGTGGAAGCCTAATGGGCTGGCGTTTTTCTTCTCAATCTCAGGTGTTAGGGTTTGCCTCCTGTCTGTGTGCAAGTCTATCATCTGTTCCTTATTTTCAGTGAGCCCCAAAATCGCAAGATACCAAGAGATTGGCCCAAAAGGCTTTACTACCCCTTTATTCCCTCACCGCAGTCCCAGCAAGACCTGGAGATCAGCTGCTCTTGCTCTCAGGCTGCTGGTGGGATGCTTGATTGTCCCAATGACCCAGCACTCTGGAGTTCCGAAGACTTATTCAGGTGTTGGAGGCCTCGGGCCTGTCTGCAACAACACCCAGCTGGTACAAGCGGGCACTTCTAGGGCAGAAATTGACCAGATTTGACATCGAGTTACAGCTCTCCTCCCTGGGACATTTGACCCCCTCGTTTTTGGCAGAAACATTAAAGCCAGTGAGCCTGCTCTTGGAACAGAGAGGGATTTCTTCCTAGGAGTGTACAGACATCATACTTTCTTTTCCCTTGTGCCGGGACAGAGTTTCCCTCCCGGCCAGGAACGCACAGCAGACATTAGTTTGGTGTGGCAAGTCCAGTGGCTTCTCTTAGAAGGGGCCATTGTTGCTGGATGGCAGCAAGGCATTTGGGCTTCTTCTCAGGGATTTTCCTTCCCAGCTCCCCAGTTCAGCCTGTGTCTGTCCCCCCAGGCAGGTCTAGTAGCTGGGGGCACTTCAGGATATGACCTCTCAGGGACACGAGGACACCTTTCCTCCCACTTCATTGGTCTCTTCTGCTCTGATCACTCCCATCGCCAAGAGGAGAGCCCTTCTCTCCATCCAAGGTGTCCTGTGGGCCTGTGTGCTGGGGGCATTCCTCTTGACCACCATTTCCAAAAGGTTGGCTCTGTGCGTGATCAGACCGAGGTGGTCCTGCTTGCTGTCCCCAGGAAGCTCACCTTCAGGTGACTGAAGAATCTTCAACCTTAGCCTGAAGAAGGAAGCTTGGGGTTGGGGGCGGGGAGACACATCAGGAACCTAAAAACCTCCGGCAACAGGCCCCCATGCTGGCTGCACACCACTCACGTGGGATGATTTTAGGTGTTCCACAGATAGGTTTGCATCTATTTTTGTAGTTCCTTTCTATTTTTGGCAAATGATGATGCTTTTCCATTTACAGAGGGGGATGCAAAGTCTTCTTTGATACTCATATAGGCAAGAAAAGCGAAGTGAGTGACGTTCCAGGTGGTGTGGGAACGCGGGAGGCGCCGGTTCACGCGGTGGCAGCCTTGCCTTAACGCGGGTTTTCTGTTCGGTGATCAGGAAGCAAGGCAGCGAAGACAGCCTCCGGGGCCCCGACCCGCCCCCCGTGGGGGAGGAGGAAGTGCTCTTGTGAAAGGCGGTCCCCGCGCGGAGAGTTGGGGGGCCCCGGCCCCCGGCTCCCGCGCTCGCATGCATCCTCTGCGGCCCGACGAGGCGATGGAGTAACTGCCCGGACGCGCGACCTCGCATGCAGGCTGCACCCTGCGTTTCCATAGCAGCATGTCCTACGGAAACCCAGCACGTGTGTAGAGCCTTGACTGTCATCTCTGGTGTCTTTTGTTTTGTTTTTTTTCTTCCTTTGTTGTTTTAAAGGGGACAAAAAAAAAAAGACTTGACTCCATGACATCGACCTTGGCCGCTGGCTGGCTGAACGGGCAGGTGTGAGGAGTTGCAGACCCAAAGCCACATGCATTTTGGGACAATTGCTTTTTAAAACGTTTTTATGCCAAAAATCCTTCATTGTGAACTCAGAACCATGTCAGATATACCAAGTGAATGTGTGTGGGGTTTGAAAATCATGAAAAACTGGCAGAAAACTCTGGCGGTGTGGGTGAGACCACAGAGTTAGTTGCTGTGTTCGAAAGGGAGAAGAGGGGGTGTGACTCTTCCTGCAAATCCCGAAAGCCCCAAACTCCAAGCCGTGGCACCTTCCAGGACTGTGGACTCATGGGGTTGGGACAGGGCTAGCCCTCAGTTAGCTGCAGGGAGCTTCGATGCACCTTATTTGTAAGAAGAACTTTAAATTTTTTTATGAGTAGAGTTGTAGTCAGGAAAAGGGAAAGGGCTTGAAGCTTAATTGCTTCGCAGAGGGGATTTTGCACCCCTCGAAGGGCATTGTGTGATTGTTTGGGGCGGGGGGGAGGAGAGGTTTCACCTAAAGGACTGATAGCCACTCACAGTGGGTTTCTGAAATATTAACTGAGCTCTGGTCAATCTCTTGTTAAATGACAATAACTTCAGGGTGAAATCCTACACTTCCATGTACATTACATGGCTTATGAGTAAACAAAATAATTTCAATTCTCTAACGAGACTGAACTCTAGAGTAGTTCAGGGATCATTTAGAGCTTCCAGGATACGTTCCACGGCTTCAGGCATGTGAGCGGAGTTAGAGCCAATGAAGTCTGTGCCTATATATTAGCAGCTTGGCCTGTGTGTGACCTGTGTATTCTGGAGACCACCAAGGTTTTGTTTTCTCAAATACTAGCTGATTGTTGTAGTCAGTGAAACACTTAGTTTCTGGAGGACCTGTGAGGAAATACTCTGATTCAACCGAAACACAAATGATCATCCTGAAGGGTATAGCTCTGTTAGGATCTACACAAGAACTTTGGGGCACCCTTTTAGAGAAGATCATTGAAACCCAGAGTGGTCCTCAGGGTGCAAGAGGACCAGGGCTTGGCACAGGGCGTTCTGTTTTGTAAGCCAAAAGTCCAGACAGAAAAGGTTTATCTTTTTGGGTTCCAACTCCTGCTGAGATTTCTCACTGCAGTCCCCGCGTGACTTCTTCCAGAGCCACACACGGCTGAATGTGAAGTTCAAGGGGGAGGAAAACAGGAAGGCCTTTGCCCTGGGAGATTCCCAGTGCTTTGTGGACTCTGGCTTGGGGGAAATAGTTTTGGTAACTGGGCTCAGAGGACATGCTTTCCTGTAGTTTCTGTCTGATCATTGCTGGTAGGAGGACTTTTTGCAGAGACACAGGGGAGCAAGGCCTCGTGCCCCTGCTGCCCAGCGCATTCATAGAACCTGGGTGTTCTTGGCATCCACAGACCTTCGTAAGCTCTTGACTGTCATTTAGCCAGACTTTTCTTGCTATCTTATAAACAGTATAGAATTAGGGAATGCTGGTTTCCAAGAGCAAAGGACAACCGTCGGATGAAGGGTTGTCTGGCCTGCTTGCTTTCTTTTTGTAACCTGGTACTTCCCCTTGCGTTCCTGCACTTGTCTGTATTTATGGACCACCCCTTCTGGGAGCAGATGGGGTCTGGTTAGTTTGCAATAAGCACCTTGCAGTAGTTCGAGTTAACCTGTCCTTAGTCCCAGCCTGTCTGTGTGAACTCTAGCCTGGACGAGTGGCTCGCCCGGGGCGGGCGGGCAGCGCGCGGAGCTCCTACAGAACCTGTTTACACAGCCACATCGGGCAAAACCATTTCTTCTACCACAGAACTCCCCATGGAAGATTTCATACGTGGAACGCTGGCTGTTCATGCGGGTGCGGTCATAACTTTATTTTTTTCCCCAAAGAAACACCAAAGAAAGCTGTGTGAAGGAACCGCTCCCCGCAGAAAGTATAAGCAGAGGGCTGTACCGTAAATCCATAGGGTTCCCATTCTCTTGGAACACAAACATGGGTTTTTCAGAAGCTGGCTCTGTCAGGCAAGGGGAGAAGCCATCATGGGCAGCTTTTCCAGGTGCGCAAAAAGAATGCCCTATCAGTTTCTTCCATTGCTGGCTCATCTGTGGGACCAATTTGGTGTAAGCAACCTGGGGCCTGCACAAGTTCTTGCCCCATCTTCCTCTGCCCTGCTCCACTTCCCCCATCTCTTCCACAGGCTGACCGGGGGCTCCCAGAAAGCCTTAGCTAGCCCCTTGTTGGCTCTGGGGGCTGGAGAGGCCATCTCCCCAGGAGTCTGGCCTTTCCCGAGAGTTAGGGCTCCCATCCTTAAAGCCTTTCCGGAACAAGGAGGCAAATACCCGAGTATTTAGATGCCTGGGCTCAACCTTTTGCTCTCACTCATCTTCCAAGGGGGAGCTTTGCATTGCTGGGGGGGAAGAACCACGACCTCCACTTGCATCCAAGGTGCTAGAGAAGGTTTGAAGGTCGTCAGTTCCCATCCTCTTTGCAGCTTTATGGGCCGAGTTTCGCGGGACTGCTGACTTTTCTATTCTGTGTCTGATTTAATGCCCGATGCTTCTGTTTTATTCCTGATCCTTTCTACTATGCATTTTCCTTTTATCAGGTGTACAAAGTTAAATACTGTGTATTTATCACTTAAAAGTACATGAATTTAAGAAAAATAAGCCTTTGGTGTTTTTCCACAGATGTTTAAGCTTCTCTGTAAACTTGAAATAAACAGCAAAATGGTGCAGAGCCTGGGCCTTTTGGAGATATTTTTGTCGGTCATTGTTTACAGATGTCTATAGGACATCCGTCCTCATGTCTGTTTTTCTTCCTTAGGCTGACTGTGAGATCAGATGCCCAAGTCAGAGCTAATGTATTCAGCATTACATTATTCATGTCAGCGTAACCGTGTCCTAGTATCCCGCTACTAAAAGCGTGGTCCCTGGACCGAGAGCATCAGCATCTCCTGGGAGTAGGTTGGAAATGCAAATTCCCAGGCCCCATTTAAACAAGATTCCCAGGTGACTCATGCTCCCACAGAAGTCTGAAAAGCACTGCTTTAGCAGGCAGGTAATTGCTAGATTCTTCTTTTGAAGACCAATTAGGTGAGCAGCTCTGAGAGCAGTATTAATTACACGTGGAACACATCCTGTGAGCAAGCATGTTGTAGGACACATACCCCACAAGGTAGGTGTTTATTCCATTTTATGGATCATCCCCTGTAAACTGAGGCTCAGAAAAGTTAAGTCAGTTGTCCAAGGGCTCCAACTTTGTCAGCAAGTGCAGTGTTCTACAGAGCTTGGACAGTTGCCGGTTTTCATGGCATTTGGAGACTGTTTTAGAACTGATGCTTCCTCCAGGCTAGAGGCTGGGGGGTTCCCTGTACTCGAGTGATCCCTGTGCTCCTGAATCTAGCCCATGGCTTTGCTTTACTGGCTTTGAACCTCAGTTTTCTGTTATGAAGGGACAGCAGATGAAGTATGAAAGCTCGTTCCATTGTCACAGAAATACAACATTGGAATACTGGTCTTTAAGAGTCAAGAGCAGGTGTTCCTATTCAAAGACCCCCTCTGAGGGGCGCCTGGGTGGCGTAGTCGTTGGGCGTCTGCCTTTAGCTCAGGGCGTGATCCCAGCATTCTGGGATCGAGTCCCACATCAGGCTCCTCCGCTGGGAGCCTGCTTCTTCCTCTCCCACTCCCCTTGCTTGTGTTCCCTCTCTCACTGGCTGTCTGTCAAATAAATAAATAAATAAAATCTTAAAAAAAAAAAAGACCCCCCTCTGAGAATCTAATGAAAGCCGAAAGAAACACACACAGGTGCATCGCTTTGCAGTTTTAGGAGTTCCAGAGGCTCCCAGAAGGCCCTCCATGGGTGCAAAAGTGAAGGACCCGTACTTAAGCAGCAGCGCCAGGGAGTGCCAGCAAGTGGGAATATAGCTGAATGCCTGGTGAGTAAAGTAAGCCGCCCTTCCCCTATCCTTCACCCCAGCTGGCCTTAGACTTCCATCTGAGAAAAAGGGAGGTGAAAGTCTCCCCCACTCCAGTAACTATCACGTCTTAGTCTGCAAGATGAAAAGCTGTCCCTAAAACATTTCAGCTCCACTTGATCCACGTGTTCAAGCAGGCATTTTTTTTTTCTCCCAAGAGGCAGCACGAACCAGAGCTTTTTCAAAGGGGTTCAGTAAACGTTCCCGCCCCTCAAAGCAAGAAAAGCCCAGGTTTTATCCAGCAGAAGTAGGCACTTCAAAAATAAATGTTCCCTTCAGTACTTGGAAATGAATTCGCGATGGGAGGGGGGGCAAACAGCGTTCTTTAAGGAGATCCTGAAGACTCCTTGCAGAATTAAGTCGGTGTGAAGGCACAGCTAGAAATAACTTCATTAACATTTCAAACAAAGTCAGTGTAGGTGGTGTGGCTTGTGGCTGGAGACTTCTGAAGAGCAAATGGGGAGGGGAGAAGGGTAAGCCATGTTCACGTTACCTAAAATTGTGTCCTCCATAGTGTAGTACCATAATTTTAGGTGAAAAAAAAACCCAACACGTGCAAGGGTAAGACAAGTAGTCACTACAGGACAATATCTTTTAAATTCTGTAGGAACCCAACCTAACAAAGATCAAAATTCTTAGGCCTTCAAGAGAAGGTCGAAGCAGGGGGAAAACGCCTAAACTCCAACAGCAGACTGCTTCGGGGATTTTTTTTTTTTTTTTTTTTTTTTTTTTTTTGAGCATAGTGAGCTGGGACAACAAATGGGTTTAGTGGTCGAAGTAAAAGGGAAGGGATGAAAGTTCTAGTTCGTGCTATGAAACCACATAAAGATTGAGCAAATTGTTTTAATGTTTGGTCCCTGACCACCTCAACATGCCTTTTCTCAAAGGACACACGCTAACTGTCTCGTGACAGCATGGATGGGGAAGAGAAACCGCAGCCCAGGTGCAGCCCCACGTGCTAAAGGTCCGGCGATCACACCCAGCTGTCTGCCCTCCCTCATAAAGCGCTTGACCAGAGCTGTGGGGCCTCAGCTGGGCCTGTCTCGCAGGGAGCTGGAGCTGGGAGCCCTTGAGGAAGGCCGGCCCTGGACGAGGCCCCAGGTCTGCAGTGGCAGGAGCACCAGCGCCCTTGGGCCAGAGGTCACCCCAACACCCCCAAGTTGCAGGGTGGTTTACTATGCACATCCTACACACAGAGCAGCTGGGCGACCATGAAGTTCTTGTGCGGTGGAGATGGAGTCAGAATCGAACATTCTCTGAAGTGACACGGCAGCCTTTTCTCCCTCTTGGCTGTGCTCTGATGAGGGCCACGGGGAGCCCAGGTGTGGAGGAAGCATCACTGGTCCATCTCACCGCCAAGACCCTGCAAAGAATGATATGCTTATCGTTGATATGCTTATGGATAAACGTACACGCACCACGTGCTGCCCACAGGTAAGTCTGGTCCATTTGGGGTGCGTGAGAGTCGGGCCTTTTGGGCAGCCCTTCACAACTGAACATACTCAGGTTAGTCCTCATGCAGGGGGTCTTAAAGCATGGCACCCAACCCCTCTTGCTATGTGAGGCAAGTTTGAGTAGCGTGGGGTTTTGTCCTAATACTCATTATCGTAACTAACCTGAGATGTCACTAATTAAAATGAGGCTAGATTTATTTTTTTAAAGATTTTGTTTATTTGAGAGAGAGAGCATGCACGTGCACAAGCAGGGGGAGAGGGAGAGGGAGAGCAGACCCCCGCCCCCCACCGCTGAGCAGAGAGCCCGATGCGGGGCTCAATCCCAGCACCCTGAGATCATGACCTGAGCTGAAGGCAGACGCTTAACCAACTGAGCCACCCAGGTGTCCCGAGGCTAGATTTTAAAGAGTGATGGTCTAGAAGTGGAGCAGAGAAGGAGCGGTGTGCGACCGCCTGGGTTGACCACGTGCCCAAGTAGCATCACCTTTGCATTAGGGCCTCCCCCAGACGGCCCAGTACTCCGGGTGCTCACCACTGGCACAAGAAAGAGGTGCAGGAGGCAAGGTGCTTGGACCTTGCTGCCTTCTGGAGTTCAGGAGGTGGCCTACCTGCTCATAATCCTCCACGTACTTGTATTTCTTCTCCCGGTAGTAGAATCTTTTCTTCATGCAGTAGAGGACTATGACATCACATAGCACTGTCGCCTGAGTGTGGCACAGGGTGAGAGAGAATGAGCCAGGGTGCTTTAGGCCCTGTTATTCTGTGCATGTCCCTTCCCACAAAGCCTGGAATCTTTCAAAGAAAGGCAAGGAAAGTCTCCACCTTGCTGGAGAAGGCAAGGCGCCAAGGGCTGTGGTCTTGGAGAAGGGGAGGTGAGGTGGGCTGGGGGCAAGGGCAACAAGCCTAGAGGGTCTATTCTAGAAACCAGTTTAGGGTCAAGGGGAAGAACCAAGGTGCCAGTGGAGGATCTCACCTTGCTGTGCTAAACTACTACGGAGGAGGGCCCCAGGCCCGGGGGTGAAGGAGCAATCTAAGTCACTCACCACCCCTAAGAGCGCCAACCCGGAGCCGATGTTGATCATGGTGGGGATGATGTCAAATTTCCCAGCCTACAAATGACAGGAGAAAAAGAAAAAGCTGCAGTAGAGGGCATGAGCAGATAAAAGGTGGGGAGAGGGCCCCTCGTCTCTGGCCAACCCAGAAGCCTGGGTCTGAACCAGAGCCCTGAGAGGAGTGGGCGGCCAGGCTACCTTTCCAAACACTATGATGTCGAAGCGGATGCCATAGGCCTTGATGAGCGTGCGGCGCTCAGCACCAGTCAGGTCACTGAAGTACTTGGCAAACCTAGGGAAGGAGGACAGGTGAGCGGCAGAAGGCACAGGGCAGGGACAGACAGATGCCAGATCCACTCTCCGGGTCCTGAGGATTACAGCAGAACTTCCTGAGGCCCTCTAAAGCAAGCACTGCATGCTGGATGGACGGCACCTGAGCGTTTCAAGACCTCTTCCGGCCATCGTGGGTCACACAGCATGAGGGCTGGGCTGTGGGCAGGAGGGTGCCAGGGCCCGCGGGGCACCAGAAGAACTGTTGCCTCCTATGGCTGAGCCGGAACCTCTCACTCTGGATATGCTTGGTATCACAGCTGAGTCACCTGCCTGCCTCAAAGAGATCCTGGCCACTAAAAGAATGTGGCCAGCCAGCAGAAAACCCCAGCACTGCTTTGTGGGAGGGGCATGGAGCCGGCCATGAAACTCCACAAAACTCACAGAATCAGCATTGGACATTTTTTTAAAGAATCACTAACCCACTGACAGATAAATTAATACATAAAATGTGGTGGGAATACACAATGGAACTACTTGGCCGTGATGAGAGATAAAGTAATGATAAATGCTACCAACATGGATGAACCTCAAAAAAACCACGATACTGAGTGAAAGAAGCCAGTCACAGAAGACCACACAGTGTGTGATTCCATTTATATGCAAGTCCAGAGAGACAGGAAGTAGACGGTTGTTGGCGGGGACTGAGGTAGATGGGAGGACAGAGGTGATGGCTGAAGGGTATGGGGTTTCTCACTGAGGTGATGAAAATGTTCTAAAATTGTGATAGTCCTACAACTTCATGACTAAACATGATCCAATCTGCTCGTGTTATATAGACATTGGTTCATAGAAGCCTGAACTCTTGGTCCATGAGCGGTCTGGCCCACAACCCCCATGTCCTGGTCAGGCCTGGGGAATTCGGGTGGGGCCTGATGCTAGCGGACGTCAGGGGGATGGGTGTCCTTCCGGTGAGGGCTCCCATCAGCTTCTCTCTGTCCCGAGGTTCTGAGCCAAGCTTGAAATTTTCCACAGTGGTTTCTAGAACTGTGTAACAGTAAAGATCGAGCAACACAAATCTAATTTCTCTCCTAGGAAAAAAATTCAAATATCTGCCCTGGTATCACTGTGCCAGATGGTTTAAAATGATAGCCGACTGCAATTTCGGACGGTTCTATGATCCCACGTGTCTTTGATTGTTACACGTCACCACTAGAGGGAGACAAGTGCAACACAAAAGCACCTCAGACTTCCTTGCACGGCCCCAGTAGGGCTGCTTTGTTTAAGAGTGGCAAAATGCCTAAAGAGACCACAGAGCACCCACGAAAATGTACCTGGCTAAGGTTTAGCTGCCTCAAGGAAGTGGCAAACCTGACCCTGGCCCCTTGGTCCTTCCCAGATGACCAGCTCTCCTGGGTTGAACATGTCACCCAAGATTTGTAGTCACCTGGAGCCTGTGAATGCGAAATGGAAGTAGGGAAACAGGGTCTTTGCAGACAGAATGAGTTAAGATGAGCTCGTACTGGATTAGTGTGGGCGCTGATTCTGTATGACTGGTGTCCTATAAGGAGGGGACACACAGAGATGTGTCCAAAGGGAAGAAGGCCATGTGACAAGGGTGGCAGAGACGGGAGCGATGGGTCTGTAAGCCAAGGAACGCCGAGCATCACCGGGAGCCACCAGAACCTGGAAGAGGCAAAGAAGGTGGCTGGCCTTGCTGACACCTTGATTTTAGGCCTCTGGCCTCCAGATCTGTGAGAGAGTAACTTCCTGTTGCTTAAAGCCACCCACTTTGTGATAATTAGTTATGGCAGCCCCAGGACACTAATATATGGTACTTTTAGCAGGGAAATACAGTGAAAGCCTTTCCTGAGGCTTAAACCTGTATCCCCTGTACCCTGGAGATTCCAGGGGCAGACCTGGTCTTTGAGAAACTAATTCCTGGGTCAGGACCCAGAAGTCTTTGGACTAGAGGATCACAAGCTCACCCACTCCTCAAAATCAGTGGGCAGAGGTCCTAGTTGAGGCTGGCCCCAGGGAGCTCAAGCAGCCAGCCTTTCTTGGCTGCGCTGCAAATTGTCTCAACACGATTTCTGAAAGTAAGAAGGGGCACAGGAGGCTCTCAAGGGCCAAGATACCACAGGTACAAAGATCTGCTTGAACACTCTCCCTGGCACATAGCCTTCCCACCCGCCCTTGGGGGGCTGAGTGAGTGCTGGTCTTTGCTGGGCAGGGATGCCCCCACTGGGGAGCGATACAGCCACCGCTGCCCCCACCCCCACACAAGAGAACCGGGGACCAAGCTCATACCTACCTGAAATTGTAGCCGGGGGACACATTGTGGTCCACATCCCGGGTGTCCAGGCGGCGGAAGGAGTACCTGGGCAGGCAGAGGGAGGAGCTTCTGTCCAGGTTGCAGTCCCAGTTGATCTGGATGCCCATGATGCCTCCCTGTGGGTTGTGATCAGAGACAGAGCAAGCTTTCCTTGGGGCCCCTTCTAGAATGTGGTGTTGAAGACTGTGTCAGAGAAGCCAGGGGCCCGTGCCTACCTCGATGGCCATGTCCTGGAAGCTGTGCCCTGCGCTCTCCACTATTTTGCCAAGACGGAATATGGGGCAGAAGGGATCTGTTACAGCGTCATAAATGCACGATTTGAGGTAGGCAGTGGTGATGTTGGGAAGAATATTCCTCCTAAAATCAGGAGGAGGCAGAAATGAAGTGAGGAAAACCTCAAAGAAGAGCCAGAAGTCGCTCTAGAACACTGGGGAACTCACATGGCTGGCCACCACTTACTTGCTGAAATTAAATTTGGGGTACCAGATGTTGTTCTTAACCAAAAGAGTGAAGTTTTCCGCAGCCTTTAAAAAAGCAGGTCTGAAAAAAATGGTAATGTATTGTTAATAAAAGTACACGTACACCTATATTCACATCTTTAGGTAATATTTTTAAAAAGCACGTGCACATGTGTCTTACAATGTCATTTTGTCAAGAAAAAATGTGAAACATCTTGAGCATTTTCTACTCTCCCCTGCATAAACACGAGGTCAGCAGAGGAAACCAAGCCTTTCCATTTCTTCCTCTGGTGCCTCTTGCCGAAGCTGTGGGAATTTAAGAGCTGGAGGAATAGCTAAGGAGGGGTGAGGCCTAGTGGCTTCCCCGGAAATTATTCAGCCTGAAGCTGTGGGGTTTCAGAGCTCGCCTCCCTCAGGCGTTCTCAGGGGAATGCTCAACAGATCTGGTTTTACAAGTCAAAGCAAAGGTAAATTCACCCACAGGGTGGATCCTGACCTATCTCCAAAGTACATAAAAATCACGTGTCTGTTGGCGCACAGCCTCCAGTCTGAGGTGCCACGTCAGCTCTGGGCTGATAGTCCAAGTCGAATCTGTCTCCCATGGGACCCCACTTTTTTTTGGGTTTCTACAGGAGAATCCAGTGCTGTAGACAGACCCCTCCGTGTGTGTGTGTGGGGGGGCTCCCCTGATCCAGGTGGAATCTTTCGAGTTTATAAACAGTATGAACAGCCTTCTCAACCGAGACAGAAGCAAGGCCACACAGCAAAGAGAGACGAACCTGTCACTGCTGATGACAAGAAAGGCCTTGACCAAGGCACTTTTCCCAGGGCTTCAGATCCCCTCATCCCTGTATCCGGAGGGATGCATTATATTAGGAGTTTTCGAACTACTGTCATTCCCTATACTATAACTTTCCCCCCACATCTGTCTACCTCATATGCACACCTTTTTTTAAAAAAGATTTTATTTTTTTTTCTAAATTTTATTTATTTGAGAGAGAGAGAGAGCACAAGCAGGGGGAGCAGCAGAGGGAGAGGGAGAAGCAGGCTCCCCGATGAACAGGAAGCCCAATGCAGGGCTCCATCCCAGGACCTTGGGACCACGACCCGAGCCGAAGGCAGGTGCCCAACCGACTGAGCCACCCAGTGGCCCCTAAAAAAGATTTTATTTTTAAGTAATCTCTACTACCCAATGTGGGGCTCAAACTCATAACTCTGAGATCAAGAGTTGCACACTCTACCCCCTGAGCCAGCCAGGTGACCCTCATATGCAATACTTTCAAGATTGACTCACCGTTTTAAAAAAAGGTGAAATTCACATAACGTAAAATTAACCATTTTAAAGTGTATAATTCAATGCCATTAAGCACATTCAGGATGTGCGACCATCTCCACCATCTGGTTCTAGAATATTTCCATCATCCCCAAAGGAAACTTTGTGTCCATTTAACAGTAGCTATTTATTCTCCCTTTCCCCCAGCCTTTGGGAACCACGCATCTACTTTTGTTTCTCCAGATTTGTCTATTCTGGACCTTTCAGATTAATGGAATCATACAGTATGTGGCCTTTTGTGTCTCTCCTCTTTCACTTAGCACCCTGTTTTCCAGGTCCATCCATGTGGTAGTGTGTAACACTTCATTCTTTATTTATGCCTGAGTCACATTCCCTTGCATGGATGCACTGAAATCTGTTTTTCTCTGTTGATGGACATTTGGGTTGTTTCCCCTTTTAGGATCAATTCATTTTTCAAACTGACATTCTTTTTGAAATGAAACTTTCCATCATGACCATAAGAGATATCATTGGCCCCCAGTCAAAGGTCACTGTTCAAATAAATATAATTAAATCAAAACAATATTACTAAACATTGTAGTTAATATTACTGTTTGCCCAAGGTGCTGAATCTGGGGATTATTCTTTGTGAGAAATGGAAATCAGCATGTGACAAAAGACACCCCAAACCAGGATTTCCTCCTTGGTATAAATAAGCTTAGAAGCTGAATATGAACGGACATGGGAATGTCTTTCCATGTGACTCATGTTATTTTATGTATCGCTGTACACTTAAAAATCACCTTCCACTTGGGGCGCCTGGGTGGCACAGTTGGTTAAGCATCCAACTCTTGATTTCAGCTCAGGTCATGATCTCAGGGTTGTGAGATGGAGCCCAAAGCAGAGTCTGCTTAGGACACTCTTTCCCTCTCCCTCTGCCCCTTCCCCCTGTGCTCTCTCTCTCTAAAATAAACCAATAAATCTTAAAAAAAAATCACTTTCCACTGGATTAAATCTATAACCGTGCTGACCAATGAAAATATACTGAGACATAAATACAAACCACCTTGTAATTCCAAGTTCCTAGTAGTCACATTAAAAAATAAAAAGAAGGGGCTCCTGGGTGGCTCAGTCAGTTAAGTGTCTGTCTTCAGCTGAGGTCATGATCCCAAGGTCCTGGGATCCAGCCCCGAGTTGGGGTCCCTGCTCAGTGTGGCCCCTCCCCCTTCCTCCTGCTCTCGCTCTCCCTCAAATAAAATTAAAAAAAAAAAAAGCGAAAAGAAACAAGTGAAATTAACTTTTGCATAATAACCCAATATATCTGAAATATTACTTCAAGGTAAATATGATATATATATTATATAATATATATATATTTATATTATATAATATATATATTATTATATTATATAATATATATATAATATTATATATATATTATATAATATATATATCTATCTATCTCCATCCCCATAATGTCTTTGGACTCTGGGGTGCATTTTACACAGAGCATTTTATTTGGATCCAGACACATTTTGAGTGCTCAATAGCCACCCATGGCCAGTGGCACTGATGTTAGGGAGCATAGCTCTGTAAGACCCTTTCCACCTCAAAAATGTTAGATTCCTTTTCTTTTAGTGTTTCCTTCCCTAGCTTGAGCGGCTGCCCTCAGCAATCTTGAAACCAGAGGTTCTCATCCATTTCTTCTGTTGCAGCACACCTGAGATGGGGTTCATGTGGCTCCCTGCGCCCCTGGCCTCATCCAGGTCTCAGTCTGAATTCTGGGTAAGGAACGCTGGAGTTGCAAGCAATTCTGAGAGCATTACTTCTAACCCCACCCAGTCAAGCAGAGCAAATTACTATTGGGAAGAATGTTATTCTCAGGCAACCCTGAACCCGCTCTACTTTATATAACACACTTCAGTGGACGTTAATTATTTTCTGGCCCAACCTCTGTTCCCTTTTCTGGTAACAGAACCCCCAATTTCCTTTGGAAGCCATACCTCCCTACTCTCCGGCTGTGTTCTTTGGGCGGGACTGACTCCACCCTAGCTCCAGAAGTGGGCAGGGGACCCAGGCCTGAGCTGATAAGCAAAATCCATGCCCCAGCTACAGTGATGGGCTGAGGGATGTGGCTGAAGATGTGATGATGGACAGATCTAGAACCTCTATGGACAACTGGGCGGGAAGACTTGGGGGAAATGTAAGCTGAGAGCTGCCTCCTGGCCCTAAACCATGGGTCCTGAAAACGAAGCCATTATGGGCAGAAGCAGAGTCAAAATGTGGAGACTCTGAAGCTGTCCTTTGAGCACCAGGCCTAGTTGTGCTAGGCTCTTCATAGTTAGTTGAACAATAAACAGTCCCTGCTATGTGTGTGTCCTGGGCAAGGCACTGAGAACTGCTTCCTGGAGTTACCTGCAACTGACAGAGTCCAGACATAGAAATAAACCATCTGTACTCCTATCACAAGTGACAAATGCTGTGGCCCACCTTGCCCCTGATGATTGCCTGTGGTCCCCGCCCTGGGGTAGCCTCACTCCACACAGACACCAAGAACACAACACACCAGGCTTAACTCCCCTGTCATCTTTCCTCAGGCTGTACTCACTCGGGCACATGTGTGTCATCCTCCACTGGGCACCAGGCTGCCACCTCGCACGTCTTCACAGTCCCATTGAATAGCACGCATCTTCCTGTTGCAATTCCTGCGGGGGCAAGGGGGACCCAGGTCTGCAGGGGTCTCTTATTTTCTACTTTTGCAAGGTGGGGAGTGGAAGAAACATCACAGCGTCCTGTGCAATCAATCCTGACCTATTCCAATACTGGGATTTATACAGTTTCCAGAAATGAGAGGAAATTAGTTTCCTGAGTCCAAGAGCAGGGTTAGGGCGATGCCAAGCCACAACAGAGGGCAAGATCTGGGATGGCTTCTGGGGCACAGGTGACAGGTGAATGTCAAGAAGATCCCAGGACCCTACTCTGAACAGCAGGCTCACTCAGGGTCACGTGAAAGAATTGGGGAATGTGGGGGATTTCTCTGTCCTGAAGATTTCTCTATGAGAGACGTCCCACAGGGGAGGCAATCTGGTCAGGGGCTGCCCTCCCCCAGGCTCAGTGTCTACTGTGGGGTCACAGCCACACGCTCATACCGTTGCTGTGGGTGCCTGAAGAGCCAGCAACACAGTTGGCATCTGATTTACACACAGTAGTCTTATCTGGAAGCTGGAAAAAGAAGAAAGAGCGAAAACGAATTCCATGTGATCAGTCAGGGGCCTGAAGGCCGAGGCTCTTCCCCAAGAAGCTGCCTACCTCAGGACAGAAGCCCTGGGTCTGGTTCATGGTGATGATCATGTTGGTCATGACGAAGAGGGAGTTTTCCTCCTGCAGAGGGGAGACGGCATCGCCCTGTTACCGTCAGAGGAATCAAGCCAAGCTACGAAGAATGCCAGTCATTCATTTAATAGGACAATACCTTTCGCTTTTCCCACATGCCAGGCAGAAAACAATTTAAAAAATGATCTTTTGATCTCTTGTTCTCTGAGAGTGTATAACCTAACTGAAGACAGGATTCAAATAAATACTTGTACCATAGTTCCCCCTTATCTCCAGGGGATGCTTGAAACTGCAGATAGTACCCGACCCTATAGACACTATGTCTTTTCTGAGACGTACATACCTGTGACAAAGTTAAATTACAAATTAGACACAGTAGGAGATTAACAACAATAACTGATGCCAAAACAGAACAATTATAATAATATGCTATAATGGTTATGTGAATGTAGCCTCTCTCCCTCAAAATACCTTATCGTGCTGTGCTCCCCCTTCTTCATGTGATGATAAAATGCCTATGTGATGAGGTGAAGGGAGGCACGGGATGTGAGCACTGTGACGCAGCGTTGGGCTACCACTGACCTGAGGATAGGACAGGAGGAGGATCGGCTATTTCTGGACTGCAGTTGGCCACGGGTAACTGAAACTGTGGCTATGGGGCGGGGCGGGGCCTACTGTTTACATATGTTCATGGCAGCATTATTGATAGTGACCCAAAGGTGGAAACAACCCAAATGTCTATCGACACATGAATGGATAAACAGATTGTGTTTACCTATACCTGTGTGTGTACTTACGATGGAAGATGACCCAGCCATAAAGAGGAGTGGAGCCCTAACACACGTTGCAGCATGGATGAACCTCAAAAATATGATGCTAAGTCAAAGAAGCCAGACACAAAAGGCCACATGGTGCGTGATTCTGTGGTTATGAAGTTTCCATAGAGACAGAAAGTGGATGAGTGGTTGCCCTGGAGGTGGGGGTAAGCCAGAGGGTGGGATGAGGAGCGACTGCCTAATGGGTATGGGGTTTCCTCTTAGGGTAACGAAAATGTTCTGGAACTAGGAGGAGGTGATCGTTGCATAATATTGTGAATGTACTAAATGCCACGGAATTTTTCAATCTGGAAATAGTTAATATTATGACATATGAATTTCACCTCAGTGGAAAAAGAAACGTCTACCACCTGAGGCGTTTCCTTAATAAAGCTCGGCTTGTTGAGAGAAAAGAGCCAACGGGTGTGCAAAACATCCTGCGCCAACCAGCTTACCTCAGAGGTACACAAACACAAGGCCAACAAAGTCCCAAATTTGGCTGGTTTTCTTTCCTAACTGATATTAAATTAATAAAACATTCTAGAGAAGACCCGGTCAGGGTCAGTAACTGACGCTTCTCCCTTCGAGAAGGTTCTGTTTTCTTCTCCTAGGAAGGTGCCAGATGGTTGATTTAAAGTTTCTGGAGGGCAATTCACTGGAGATGAGACTAAAGAATTGGTTGCTAAGGACCTTCCAAGATCAGGAGTAAAAGACAAAGATGCCCCAAAATTCTAGCTGGACCTCCCCCTCACTGAGCACTGGCATTCTAAAATGAAATGCCAGAAGCTTTCTCTCAGCATTTCAGACTCCCAGGGAGAGTGGAGTCAGCACTGGGAGCCATCTGGGGGATCAGAGTAACTCAGGGATCAAAGTGTCTGTGGACATCTCCACCCCCCTGGTCTGACGAGGTGGTGGAAGATCTGGGAATAGCTGGCATCTTCCAGAGAAAGGCCTAGAACAAGCCATGTTGGGAGACAAGGAAATGACCCCAAAAGGAGGCCTGAGGATGTGGCACGATGCCTGAGTCTCTCCTGGCACCCCCGTCAGGGTCCTCGGTGCCCCTCTAGAGACATGCGGCTCACGTGGTGTTAGAGAAGGCTGCTCCTGCGGCTCCTGAGATAGGTGTGAACAATTCAATAGGGTTTACTTTTTGTTTCCTATTTCATCTCTATTTTAAGCTTAGGGAAACTTCAGTCTGGAGATGAGCCAAGTGGAAGTGGTGCAAACAGATGGTTGAGTTCCACTTGTGGAGAAGCAGGAGGCCATTGTGAAAGCTCATGAAGGGAACCCTGTGGAACTCATGAAGGCCCCAGGCCGGGGCTGAGCTGGAAGGCAGACCTGCTGCCTGGTCCTTTCCACTGATGGGCAGAAGCAGTGGGCCCACACTTTTCCTTGGTCCCAGGGAACAGGCTGAGTGTGATGGCTCCGGAGCTTGCCAGGACAAGGCCATGGCTTCACAGGAAGCGGTGGTCTCTCTGTTGACACAGGTGTGTGCCAGTAGGACCACTCACCTCCAGCAAACTACGAATCCCCTGTTCCATTTGATCTTCATTGCTCATTCACTCAGTCTTCCCTCTAGGCACCCTTCTCTTCCTTCTCTTGAGGAGGCAGAGGGAAAACAAACATACTTGAAGAAAGACAGAGTTTCTGAAGTCCTGGTTTTTCCCCAGCCAAGCTCTGTGCTGAGATTTAGCCACCCCAGCATAGAAGCCATTTGGAGGGATATGTGGACCACAGCCATTACCATGGCTAAAGAGAGTCGATATTTAACTTGGAGCTTTGTGGATTAACAGACTGGATACTGGGATGCTATATCACACACTTTCTTCCCTTCTCCTTTGTTCCTGATAAAATCCTATGCAGGTATGTCTGTTTCCTTCCGGTTTGGCTTTGGTCTCCAATTATGATCAACTTTTTATACTATCTGAAAAGATTCACCTTGTGGGTTTAGAACAATAAAGCACATACAAAATGTGGAAAGGCAATATTTCCACCTGAATTTTTCCCAGGATTGAAAATACTTGCTTTTCCACCTTTCGGGGCTTGAGACAGACTTGTTGGTGTTTAAGTCAGCCATGATTTAAAGCTGAAGGACCATGGCTGGTTGAATATTGTGTATTAGATCTTAAGGCAGAAAGAAATCTTTCTGCACTGCTTTCTTGGACTAAGAAAATTAGTCTGGGCCTCCGTGATGTTAGAACTCTGCCAATCGTTAATCAAGAATGCAAAGTCACTAAAGGGAAAAGAGCACATCAGAAGCTTTTGGTGTTAGACAGAAGCCATGGTGGGAGGCATACCTGAGCTGGAATCACATAATCTGCCACATCCCAGACCCGGAATCCAAGTGTAGAAGTGTTGGTTACAGTCACGCCTTTGGCTTTGGTGGTAACTGAGCTGACCACAGAATCAGTTTCCTGGTAGCCTTTTTCCCACACAAACACCCACCTACAAAATAAAACAGGCCCCTTAAATTGCCATTAGGATTCGGTGAATTCGTACTGATGCTTGGGAGGTTCTGACAGCCAAAGGCTGACAGTATAACATTCACTAATTACATGACTTTGCAAAACTGCTTGGGGGGGGGCTCCATTTCCACTTCTGCAAAATGGGTGTATAACCTAAACCACAGGGTGATTTGTGGGAGATAAATGAGATGACGCAGGTAAAGCGCTTAGCATAGTGATCAGCACAAAGAAAGTACTCAATGAATGCTGTCTTTATTAGATATTTGAGCACTTTCAACGCACTATGACCTGCAGAATTACCCAGAGATGATAAAAATTATAATAGTTACCATTTGAGTGTTTTCAGGTGCCAGGTACTGATCTAAGCTCTCTCTCTATATTAACGAATTTAATCCTGACCACTTTATAAGGTGGATATCATTATTATTCTCTAGTTTTATAGAGGTGGAAACTGAGACACAGGGAGGTTAAGTCACTTGCCCAAGGTCACACAGCTAGTGAATGACAAAGTCAGAATTTGAACTCAAGTCTTTTTTGCCTCTGAAGCCTCTTTTCTTGCCTTGTATGCTATACTCCCTCTAGAAAAGCGAATCTCTGTTCAAGGAACTTTTTATACTAGTTTCTTACTTTTTCTCCAAGAATTCAGGTCACATGTATGCTTCTCTTCTCTGGGAAGAATTGGGGGCATTACAACCAGTCTGAAAAATTAAAAATCTAAAGGCATTAGCGCATAGTGGTTAGAACACTGGAACACAAACTGAAGCCAGCGATCACGGTTCATTTCTCAGCTGCACCATTCATCAGGCATAACTTTGGCCAAGTTGCTTAACTTCTCTATACCTCAGTTTTTCCCATCAATAAGATGGGAATGATAATAGGATTTCACAGGATAGTGGCGAGGTTAAATGAGTTTTGCATATCAGATGTTTAGAACAATGTTTGTGTTGCCATCATAGGCTGAAATTGGCCATGATGGGAGTATTTACGCCATGGAAATGGGCCAATGCTACAAATCAGAACTCCTTCCTGCCAGAACTGTTATTAAACACCTACCAGTGACTATTGTCATTGTTACTATTTCTAGAAACAAGGAATGCTAGCATCCTTCTCCTCTCCTTATAAGCCCTAGCTGCTGAGACTTAAAAAAACAATCATTGGTTTTGGTTATTTATGGGTTTGTCTGGTCTGAGCAGTCCCCATATTCACTGTCTTTTCTAGAGACAGGCTCTTCCCCAAATAAGTCCTTTTCTTCAGGGGTTCTAGGAATTTAGCTGCAATATAAGCTTTCATTTAATTATATTCAGGCACACAGAAACTTAGGGAAGGAAGGTTACTATTATTTTACCATAGTGTACAGTGTGTTACTAAAGCAGAGACACATGGTTTTACAGGAATCACTATATGGTTAACTATTTCCTCATCATATGACAGATAACAGAATTAGGTAATTGAGAAATGCATGTTTGGTCTAAGATGAATTGGATCAGGAAGCTTTAGAGATTCTCATGATCAAGGTAGCAAACACTCCAGGAACGCTAGAAAGCTGTGCTGCCCAGCAGAAATGTAACACAAGCCACATATGTAATGTACTTTCTAGTAGTCATGTTAAAAAGTGAAAAGAAAAATAGGTAAAATTAATTTTAATGATAGATTTTATGTTACCCAGTATATCCGAAATATTTTAACATGTTATCAGTGTAAGAGGTATTAATGTGATATTTTACTTTTTTGGTTGTTTTGCACTAGGTTTGTGAAATCCAGTGTGTATGTTATGGTGATAGCACATCTTGATTTGGGGTAGGTACATTTCAAGAGCTCAATGGCCACAGGTGACTGGTGGCTACTATATCATACAGTGCAGCTAGAGACCCTTCCTGTAGTCTACAACTTTACAGATACCCTAAGTTAGAGTTAAACTAATCCTCCCCCTAGTATCAAAAGCCAAGAGGAAAAAGTTGAGAGCTCTTCATTCTAAATGCTTCTGGTCCAATCCAGCAATGTGAGTTTAGTTAACCAGCTAGTAGCAGGTCTCAAAATTTAAGGGTGCATCACAATCACTGGAGGGCAAGGAGTTGGTGGTGGTACTTAATGAGACTCACTAAATCCAAACCTGGGAGTGGGCCAGGTGGTTCTGATGTACAGCCCATATGTGGGAAGCTATTTCACTGAATCCTGTCAGAACTCACTGCTGATAGCTGTTAGAGGCCATACCTGCCTGATCATGTGAATTCCTGTGGACAGTGTTAACAGTCCAAGCCCCACCCTAGGATGGAGGATTTGTTACTTTTATACAATTCCTCGGGTGAGTCTGATGATCAGGGAGGTTTAGGAAACACTAGGACACTGGTTCTCAAACTGCTCCCCATCAGAATCACTTGGGGAGTCAGTCATACTCCATAGTAATTAGATCAGAAGGTCTGGGGCTGGGAGTCTGCAATCAGTATTTTTAAAAGATTCCCCAAGGTTCTACTATGCAGCTAGGGACCACAGCATTAGGCCTTTTAAGAAAAGGAATGCCAGAGCAGATAACATCTGTCAGCTCAGCAGCTGTAGACACCATTAACACCCCAGGTGGACCTTGAAAATGGGCCCAGTTAATTTCTACCTCCTCTCTTGAGTGTCACTCAATTGTAACAGGTGCACTCAATTAAAATTAAGCACTTGGTGAGGGGACAGAAGGTGGCAGGGCATATAGAAGTATAAGAGGGCAGCATGGGGAATGATGAAGCGAAGGAAGGTACCTATACAAAAAACCCTAACAACTCCACAAAACGAAGTAAACTTTAAATGCTTTTTAGAGTGTGACCTCTTCATCTTGGGTTGCCACATGATACTTAAAGGAAAGGACAGGAAGCCACTGGCCAAATGGCAAGTCCAAGCCTTGGTTTCTGTCAGCAGATCATCAGAATGGGAAGTGAAGTGCAAATTTTGAAACGTTAAGGGCAAAGCCCCCCCGCCTCCAGCCAAAGGACAGCACCGAGCAACTCAGGGAACAAGAAGCACGAAGGGTGAGGATGAAGGTCTAGCCAGGCTTTGCCCTGAAAAAACACAGTAACAAAGCAGTATCCTGCGAAGCCTGGCCCACCGCCCGGCCCTCCGGGGGCCAGGATCCCAGGAGGCGTATGTCACCCGCCTCGGGTCGCCGCTCCTGGGACCGCGCCTGCAGGCCGCCCGCGGGGCTCGCCCGGTGACCTGGCCAGGAGCAGCAGGTGCACGGCCGGGATCCAGAGAGGGAGTTCCCGGCCGTCGCGACACTCCGGACCCCCGAACCCCTCGGGGACAGCGCCCGCGGCCGCGCTCACCCGATGACGTAGGCCAGGATGAGCAGCTGCACGGCCCGGTTCATGAGCCCCACTTTACGGCTGCGGATGAGCACGATGCGCGGCGTGTCGTACTCGAACAGGAAGGCGGCCAGCGCCGCGCAGCAGCCCGCCATGGCCCACTGCCGCCGCGCCACCCAGCTCCGCGCTCTGCGCCCGGCCGCCCGGCCCGCCGCGGTACGCGCCCGGGAGCCCCGCCCAGGCGGCCCGCGGCGCAGCTACTGGCGTGGGAGGGCCCGGAAGGAGGCGGTGCTGAGCCTCGGGGCGGGGGCCGGGCGAAGGCGGAGTTCCCCTAGGGTACGAGCGGCTCTGTCGGAGGAGTGGGACCCGTGGGGAGGGGGTGAGCTCTCCCTTGAGGACCGGTTACCCTGCCAGTAGGGCCGGGGAGAACGAGCGACCCCCGCAAAGTGGCATTGGCTCTACCAGGAAGGGGTGAGCTCCTCTCTAGGAACGAATGACCTTCTGAAGGGCCGGGGAGAACGAATGACCGTCTTAGTGGAGATAGAGCCGTCGTGGAGAGTAACCTCTCCCTTGGGAATGAGTTACCCTTCGGGGGGCTGAGGTGGGGGGGGCTACTGAGTTCCTCCCTTAGGTGGTCTGGGAGGTACGAGTGACCTGTGGGGGACGGGGGCAGATTAGGAGAAAGAGCAGCTCCTCGGGAGGTCCCAGCTTGTGCTTTCTCAACCTCTGGAGGAAGAACCTAAACGTCAGGTACCCTAGGAGCCCTTGGCTGGAGTGACACACCCTATACCGTGGTCCTCTTGGAATTGAAGCCAGGCCACACCCCTACTCCAATTCAGATGCTTTCCTAGTTACAGGACGAGGGAGGAAACATACTGAACCGGAGCGGGGGGTGTTCTGTGGCCATCCTTTTAACTGAGAAAGTTTTATCACAACTTCAGGGAGAATTGGAAAATAAAGAGAAGTGGAGGAAACACCCACAGTTCCACTCCTCGAATGTAATTTTCCACGTTTGTTCATTCCCTTTCAGGTATGTTTTCAAAGATATGTTTTATATTAAGTTTCATTAATGCATTCAACAAGTATTAATAAGCACCATCAATATGCCAGGCACTGTTCAGTGAACAGAACAAGCCCAGAGAGCCTGCCTTCATGGAGTATAAATTCTCACAGGTAGATGTGTATAAAATTTTAGTTTGTAAATCACAGGCAATGATGATTCCCCCCCCCCCCCCCGNCCCCCCCCCGGTTCATACTACTCGTGTTTTCTATGTTATTGCAGACTTGTCATAATGATCATTTTTAATAAATGGACTGTTTCTTCCAGAGGGTATGCCATGATTTTCCTAAGCGTTCTCATCTGATTGCTTCTGGTTTGTGGATCCTATGCATAATCTTTGATAAAATATTTTAGTTCATTTCCTGGATGTGAGGTTCCTAAGCCACACCACATTGTTTTTCCAGATAAAAAAAGTGAATAATAAGAAAATTTGAAGGGAATAGACAGCATCTATCTCTAGAGATGGAATTGTTGAGTTAGAAGGAAGAATAGAACTGCCACCTGCTTCTGTCCAAAATGGTCCTAGGAAAAGGTGATTAAGTTTAAGTGGGATTTTATTCATTCATTTGACAGAGTGCCTGTTGTGTGCTTGGCAGTATTCTTGATGCTAGAGATATGAGGGTGAACAGGCAGATGAAGTCTCTGCCAAAATTGAGCTTGGTGCAGTTGGGAGGGCTTAAATTCTGTGTGGAAAAGGAATATATAGCTGCTAAATTCTCATTGGAAGGGGATGTAAAAATGCTTCCTTCAGAGCCAAACTCAGTTCCAGCTCTTGTTAATATTTATCCTACAGTAATGAGATGGTCCCAGCCTTACAAATCTTGAATTTAAATGATTTGCGTGTGTTTTGGGGGCACTTGGCTGACTCATTCGGTAAGCATGTGACTCTGGATCTTGGGGTTGTCAGTTCAAGCCCCATGTTGAGTGTAGAGATTACTTAAAAATAAGATCTTTAAAAAAATGGGTTGCTTGTGTTTTGGAACAAGGTGGGTGTTTGTATGTATAAGTTTACATATAATGTATAAGTTTACCTAAGTTACTAGATGATATTATATCCTTAGGACCAATGAGAGAAGCCGATTTTGAAAAATGGTTAGGAAAAGAAAGTTATTTCATTTTGTATTCTTGCCCTTACTTTATCTGTTTTTAAAAACAGCTTTCTTAAGGTATAATTGACATATAAAAAAAACTGCACATATTTAAAGTGTACAATTTTATAAGTTTGTCATATACATATATACACACATGCCCGTGGAACCATCACCACAGTCAAGATGTGAATATATCCAGGTACTAGCCAGAATAATCTTAGTTTGTGTAAAGTGAAAGTAAATGCTGATTACAGCTAGGACTTTTCATATACCTACATCTTTTTTTTTTAAGTTAAACAATTGTTTATAAAGATTAAAAGACCATCTTAATTAGTAAAGTAAAACAGGTTCTTTGTAACAAATTCAAACAATACAGAACTGGATGAAGCAAAAAGTGGAAGTCCCAGACTTTCCCTACAGAATTAGCTTCCCTACTTTAAGTCCCATTAAGAAAGAAAAATTGCTGCCAATTATTTTTTGTTATTTCTGATTTTTGTTATACTTACTGAAAGATTTCCTTTAGGGGCATCTGGGTGGTTCAGGCGATTAAGCGTCTGCTTTCAGCTCAAGTCGTGATCTTGGGGTCCTGGGATGGAGCCCCACTCTGGGGGGGCTTCTCCCTCTCCCTCTGCCATTCTCCCTGCTCATGCTCATGTGTTCTCTCTCAAATAAATAAATAAAATCTTTATTTTATTATTTTTTATCTTACAAAGCTGCTGTATGGATTTTTTTCATTATGTTCAATTAGTCAACATATAATACATCATTAGTTTTTGATGTAGTGTTCAGTAATTCGTTAGTTGCATATAGCACCCAGTGCCCATTACCACATGTGCCCTCTTTAATACCTATCACCCTGTTACCCCATATACCTCCATCTTAATCACATTCAGTTGCATATTTGTCATATGCTTGACTGAGTGTGGTCAGTTACTGAACAACCATGGGAATGTAGTTTTTAAAAAAAGATTTTCAGTAAAGGTGCTGAGATAATTCAATGAGGAAAGAATAGTCTTTTCAATAAATGGGGTTGAAACAACTGGATATCCACATGCATATGATGAAGTTGGACCCCTGCGTCTTACCGTATATAAAAATTAACTCAAAATGGATCAAACACCCAAGTGTAAGAGCAAAACTGTAAGACTCAGATGAAAACATAAGTGTAAATCTTTGTGACTTTGGATTAGGCAGTGGTTTTATAGACATGATATCGAAAGCACGGGTGGGTGACAAAATGAAAAATAGATAAAATTTAAAACTTCTGTGCTTCAGAGGATACCATCAAGAAAATGAAAAGGGGGGGCGCCTGGGTGGCACAGCGGTTAAGCATCTGCCTTCGGCTCAGGGAGTGATCCCGGCGTTATGGAATCGAGCCCCACATCAGGCTCCTCCGCTATGAGCCTGCTTCTTCCTCTCCCACTCCCCCTGCTTGTGTTCCCTCTCTCGCTGGCTGTCTCTATCTCTGTCGAATAAATAAATAAAATCTTAAAAAAAAAATGAAAAGGCTATCCACAGTATGTGAAAAATACTTAAAAATCATGTATCTGGTAAGGGTTTAGTATCTTAAATATCCTAAGTAAGAGATTGACAAATAGTCAATAAGAACATAAAAAGATGTTCAGTATCACTCTCTAGGGCGATGTGCACCAAGATCACAGTGAGATACCATTTCATCTGCTAGCGTGGCTATGATTAAAACAAAGGACAATCAAAAAGATGGCAAGACTGTGGAGAAATTGGAAGACTCTTACACTGCTGGGAAAGTAAAATGGTGCAGCCCCTTCGGAAAACAGTTTGGCATTCCTCGAAATGTTAAACAATCCCCGTGTGACCTAGCAATTCCATTCCTGGGTGTACCATACGCCCAAGAGAATTGAAAAGATGTGTTCATGCAAAAACTTGTGTGTGAATGTTCACAACATCGTTCATAATAGCCAACACATGGAGATCACCTAAATGTCTATCAGCTGTTGAATGGAAAAACAAATGTGGTATGTCCAGACAATGGAATATTACTCAGCCATAAAACGGCAGGAAACACGGATACATACTGCAGTGTGCGCAAATCTTGAGAACATGATGCTAAGCAAAAGAAGCCGGGTACAAAAGGCCACATATTATATGATTCTGTTTATATGAAATGTCCAGAATAGGAAAACGCATAGAGACAGAAAGTCAGTTGTTGCCTAGGGCTGGGGGATTGACTAGTAATGAGTAAGAGGTTTCTGTCTGGGGTGAGGAAATGTTCTGGAAACTACATAATGGTGATAGTTGCAGAATCCTTGTGACTATCCTAAATCTCACCGACCCGTACATTTCAAAAGGGTGGCTTTTATGGTGTGTGAATTGTATCAAATTAAAAAAGAAAAAGAAAAACGGAGCAGATAATCAAGGCCTCGGAAAAAAACAATATGTGTACACAATAATGGGGCCAAACCTCATGTTCTTTCTTCAGAGGGAAGCACCTCAGACACTTACACAGAAATGAGCTTTTCTTTCTTTCTTCCTCTTTTTCTCTTTTTCCTTCTTTCTTTCTTTCTTTCTCTCTTTCTTTCTTTCTTTTTCTTTCCCTTCCTTCCTTCCTTCCTTCCTTCCTTCCTTCCTTCCTTCCTTCCTTCCTTCCTTCCTTCCTTCTTTTTGAGATTCATTCATTTATTTTAGAGTGAGTGGACACAAGTGGGAGGGGCAGAAGGAGAGGGAGAGAGAATCTCAAGCAGACTCCGTGCTGGGCGTGGAGCTGACACAGGGCTTGATCTCATGACCCTGAGATCACATCCATAGCTGAAACCAAGAGTAGGGTGCTTAACCAACTGTACAACCCAGGTGCCCGCACAGAGCTTATTGTTAATTTAGATTAAGTTCTAACATCTGGATCATCTGGTTCCTTCATTGTACACTAAGCCAGTTTATCACAACACTCTTCCTCGAAAAACTGCTCTCCCTCACAGAGGTGGCCCCAGCAGCCATGTTTATACTATGTGACCTTATCAATTGGGCTACGCAAGGAACCTAACCCAAAAGGGCCAATCAGATTCTCTCCTCTGGTACTGTGGCACTGGGAGAGAAGCAGCCCTTTGTTCTCTGCAAATGACTAGAACTGAGTTGATCTTACCCTCTGGCTGTGGCAGTCATGTCCATGGAGAAGCCCAGCAGGGGAGTCTTCAGAAGCAAAAGAATGAAACAGGTGGGCAAAGGGACACGGAGGTGAGAGTGACTAAGAAAATGGCCTCTTTGGTTTCTGCCGAATTTCTGTTTCCTGCTTCTGCCTCCTTGGTTCGCTTTTGTCCCCACAGCCTAATAATAAATGTTCATTATCCCCCACCCACTCCCCCCTTAAGCTAGTAGGCTTTGAAACTTGGAACTGAAAAGACTGGCCTTGGTGCTAGGTTCCAAGAGGTAAAAATGTTCCGTCACTGGTAATGTGGGCATTAAATGTTTGTGTGAATGCAGCGAATTAAAGGTGGGAGGCACTGCCTGAAGCCACCAACAGGAAGAGCACTAATGAATTAATTGCCCATAAAAACAAGTCCCTGTGAAAGGCAGAGTCAAGAACTCCAAAAAGCTCACCAGCCTGGGACCATTTATTTGAGAGGCTTTCAGTGGCTGACCTCGGTGCACCTGAGGGCACTGTTTGGTTATTACACAGTGAGAATGGTGTTTGTTACAATGGTCGTGAGCCACAAAAGGCTCATCAGATGAAGCTGTGTTCTTTGTTCAGGAATATCTTTAATGGGAAAAAATGTTTAAATGAAATGTTCAGGCATTTAAAGATGTAAGATTCACTAATCTGGCACATAGACATTGTGAAATACATCATTGTATAACATAATGACAGATACATTTAGTCCAAATGTATAATTATATATACCTCCAGAAACAGCATATCCCCTAAATAAAGAACAAGTTGGTAGCAAAAGTGAGGAATAAATCATTTTGTAATTTTTCTGTTTCTTTCCCCGTGGAGTCCTTGAGACCGAAGCTGTTATAGAATATAGAAGAAAAACAACCTGACTCTTCTCTAATAGGCCATGTGCTGATCACAGATCATCCTCCATGCTAGATCAGTGGATCTCAATCCTATACGACCCAGTGTCCCTTTAGCAAGAAATCCTAAAATCTCATTAAGAGCCTTGAAAGAAATTAATATGCACTGTAATCTATCCACACTCAAATATGTATATACACATGAATGTTTGTGTATATATTTGGTTTGCATTTTCATAATTAATGATACTGAGTTTTTCATGTGCTTATTGGCCAATCTGTACTTCTTTGGAGAAATGTCTGTTCAGGTCCTTTACCCATTTTTTAATTGAGTGATTTGCCTCTTTAAATTTTAAGAGTTCTTTATATATTCTAGATATAATCCCTTATCAGTTTTATGCTCTGCAAATGTCTTCTCGCATTTAGTGTGGGGGTGGATGACAGTATTGAAATGGAGAAAATGGGAATTATGATATTCTTGCAGATGAACTGGATCTATTTTTGTAACTGTTTTGAAATCCCAGCGCATTTGATGTTTGGTCTCAGACGTAAAAAAGACCAAGGAGACCACACCCTTTGGAGGACAACAGAGAGTAGGGGATGGATAAGGGAAAGAGCTGTGAGCTCAAAGGTTTCAGGGCAGTTGTGAGATTGACCTGTAGGCACTGGGTCTGCTGTCACTGAAAACAAGGTATTCAGGAATGGATCCTGTGTGCCAGACACTGGGATGTGATTATTTACTGGTTGCGCATCCTTAGAGCTAGTAACCTTTTGGCAGTGTTTTTTTTCTTTTTTTTATATGTCAAATGGGGATCAATGTTATTGTGTCAAGTATGATATTGTCTTTATGATGGTAATAGCAACAGCCAAGACACTGTTAAATGCTTTCTAGACTTCATTTCATTCAGTCTCCCACAAAGCATGAGGTAGGCACTGAGGAGTACAACAGACTTTGAGAGCCCATACCAGCAGTAGAGTCAGAATTTGAGTCCATGTTTGTCTGATTTCAGAATCTTTGCTCTTAACTATTTCATTATGTGGCCTTTAAATGCTGTGAAGTCATTTTGTTTGCTCTAAATCATTGTGTAATGTTATATGGGATTGTTTTAATGGTTCTGTTGCCTGCTGTCCCAACAGTAAGGGATAATAAGGATTGTGGGGGTCAACTTGAAACGGGAGTAATCTTGCTTGTAGAGATGATAGTTATTGGAACCCCATATGTTTTGTCCTGTTCCCTGACATTAGCATACAATGTAACCAAATAGATTTTTAAAAAATAATTTTAGTTATTTGAGAGAGAGAACAAGAGAGAGAGAGAGAGAGCACGAGCAGGGGGGAGGGGGAGAGGGAGAGGGAGAAGTAGATTCCCAGCTGAACAGGGAGCCCGAAGTGGGACTTCATCCCAGGATCCTGGGATCATGACTTGAACTGAAGGTAGATGCTCAGCCGACTGATCCACCCAGGTGCCCCACCAAGTATCTTTTCAAATTTATTCACGAATTATTAGATTCTAAGTATTTGGAAGGATTATGCAACAGACTCAGGAAAATAAGACCCAAAGATACGGTCCCATTAGTGTCAAATCTGGTAACTTTCTAAGATGGTGTCTTAATGACTGTGGGAGGGAAAATAATGCCCCCGACTCCAGGTGACTGTCCTAAACCCGGAAACTTGTGACTGTGTTACCTTATATGGCAAAAGGGACTTTGCCGATGTAATTAAGTTAAGGATTTTGAGATGAGGAGATTTTCCTGGATTATCCAGGTGAGCTTATTCACAGGGGTCCTTAAAAAAATGGATAGGACTTGTGGAAGCATTCATTAGAAAAGGTTTGTGACAACAGTAGCACAGGTCAGAGTGACGATGTTACTAGCTGGAGGCATGGAATGAGGCAAGAAATTCCATGAGGCAAGGAATAAGGCTGGAAAAGACAACAGGTGAATTCCTTCTAGAGCCTCCAGAAGGAATGCAGCCCTGCCAATGCCTTGATTTTAACCCACAAGACCCGTTTTGGATTTCTGACCTCCAGAATTATAAAATAATATATCTGTGTTGTTTTAAGCCATTAACGTTGTGGCAGTTTGTTACAACATCAATAGGAAACTAATACAGTTACTAACTCCATAGAAATATGAACATAAGATTCTTAATTCAGATTAAGCTACAAAAAATTTTATTTACTATTAATGACTTTAGTCAGTAATCTTGGGACAGTTTGATTTCTTTCTTTCTGGGAAGATTTTGGTGTATGTTTTTCTGTGTACATTCAAATACGTGGCAGGGGACCAGGGCCTGAGGGAGAAGTACAAAGCTAACTCAATTTGATAAATGATTATCCCCCCACAAAATAAGTTTTATAAGCACAGAAAAAAAAATCTCTCACCCAAACAAAATGAGAGCTTTAAAAAAATTCAAGACCATTTGTGTGAATTTGGATTTTTTTTCCTCTTAAAAAATAAGTGGAAAAATAAAGATGTTTAACGGAGTAGAGACGTTTGCCTCATTTAATGATTTTGTGGTAACTAGGTGGGAATCCTACTCAGTGGTAGAAAAAGATACTGTGGTAGGTGATGTAAACAGACAAAGGCTGCAAAGCACATAGGTTTAACTTGAAAAGTTTACAGTGATTTGAACTCCTCTCAGGATGTGTATGGTACAGCTTAAAGCCAGAGAGGTAAATCCTTAGATGATAGCCATCCCGGTTTGCCTGGGACTGAGATGGAATTTTCAGTGCTAAAAGTGGGGGAGTTCCCTGGCAAACAGGATGATTTGGTGACCCTCGGAAGGACTGAGTCAGCTAGCTTCAGGAAGGCTCATGATAGCGTGGATTCTGAGCCAGGCCCCCACCGGCCACTGACACCGCTTACTGCACCCCCGCCCCCGGTCTACCCCAAGCTTCACTCTTAAGAGACTTGTACTGGTTAAACTTGAATTAAATCTGTTAAAAAACAGAATGGGCTACTGCAAGAAGCGGGGATGCTTTCCAAGAAATGTAGCCTCTAAGCCTGACTTTTCCTGATTTTACATCAAGCAACTTCAAGCTTATCTGGAAGTCTGAATAAAAATGAAAGAAAAGAAAACAATAGCAACAACAAAAAGTGTCAAGGGTGTTCTTTTTATGTGACTTGTCTTGTAATGAAAACCCATCTACTTTGTGCTCTAGTGAAGACAGTTTTCTGAATACACAGACTGTGTGTTAATCTTTCCTAGCCCCCAACGATTATTGTATTTTATTAGCCAATGAACAGTCTCTAGCAGATCCAAATCCAACACAATGGAATCCAGGTTTCTTTGGCAAAAGAAATACGATACTTTCTATTCCAAAAAATACCTACATGTGAGTGATACTCAGAATCCTATTTTACAGTTGAGTAAAAGCTCAGTCTAATTNAAGTAAAAGCTCAGTCTCATTAGTGTTTGATAAAACACTCTGGAAATGTTGATTTTTCTTGTTATTATGCCCGTCTGTCATAAGAGATTTGGTAATAATTGGTGGCTAAGAGGGAGCCAAAGTANGAGTAAAAGCTCAGTCTAATTAGTGTTTGATAAAACACTCTGGAAATGTTGCTTTTTTCTTGTTATTATGCCCGTCTGTCATAAGAGATTTGGTAATAATTGGTGGCTAAGAGGGAGCCAAAGTATAGAGGCAAGGACTCGTCAGACTCCGCAAACATCAGCCTGATAATAACATTCTGAATTTCTGTTGTCTGGATACAGATAACAATAACCTCTAAATTCATGTAAGCAAACCACAAAGCCTTCTCTTGGGATGTTCCTAGGTCTTTTCTATCCTTAAATGTGGTCCCTGACAACTGTGCATCTGAGTAGTTTGATAACTCTCAAGTGTTAGGTGTGTGTGATGTGAGCCGTGCTGAGATATGTGAGGTGTGTGGTATGCCCTGTGGGTTAGCTCAACCAAGAGGATGTGTTTGTGGAGGGTGCCATCTTGTCTCTTCAGTTGCTTCCCCTTTTCTGGTTTTATCAATTCTGTCAGGAAATTAAATGGGAAGTGGGGTGATAAACTGCAGTCATTTTCTTTGAGTCAGCTGAGGGTAAATGTTGCCTCTTTCCTGCCCTGAGAATTATCCAGAAGGCTCATCCCCTGTTCCTTGCAATTAATCTCTTTATTAGGGTGGGACCCATTGGCCTCAGCCTTCTGTTTGGCCCAAATCTGCCATTTGGCTCTGGCTTTGGTCTCAGCCTCTGGAAACCCAAGTAGTCACATGACTACTTCAGCATCATTTCTGGCCTCTCTGAACTTGTACGCCATCATGAATGTGGGATTGCGTAAGTAACCATTGTCTCCAGTCAGAGTATCAATGTCAGCAGTATGAATGAGGCTTATTATTGCAATGTTGTTAATACATTAATATTCACTTTTGAATGTAGGTGAGCATTCTAGTTGTAACTGGAATGAAAAAAGTCTCCTTAGGTTCTTTATATGTTGAAATTTTATCGGTAGTTTAAATACACATTTAGATTTATAACTAAAGTGAAATAATGATTGAAACGATTTTGTTTTCCAAAATAATAACTAAGAACTCTCAAATAATTTAATTAAAAAAATGATGGACAGACTTTTAGAGATTTTTGGTGACTAGGTAATAATTTGAATGAGAATAAAGGCCTAGGGGTGCCTGGGTGGCTCAGTTGGTTGAGTCCGATTCTTGATTTCAGCTCAGGTCATGATCTCAGGGTTGTGGAATCAAGGCCTGTGTCGGGCTGCAAACTCAGTGGGCATCCTGCTTGAGATTCTCTCCCCCTTCCTCTGCCCCTCCACCACCTCTCTTTCTGTCTCTAAAATACATAAATGTAATTTTTAAAAAAGAGAATAAAGGCCTAAAGATATTAGAAATTTAAAATATGAGTGAAGAAAATCTGTAACTTACTCTTAAAGATATTCAGAAAATATCTTCAAGCAGTATGCAGAGCTTTAGTTTATGGGATCATTTCCCTGAAATTACATCATCATCATCAACCCAGTTTTCAAGTACAGAAGTTGAGGAGGACATGTCTTTACCATGATGATATAATATCTAAAAGGAAGGAAAATTTGATAATCTGATGGCAACATCATGGTCAACAGTGCCCTATTCTGGCAAAGCAGCCAAAAGTATCTTAGCTCTACCTTTGAACCATTTAAAGTGAACATCTAATCAATATCCAGATGTTCAGTGGACCAATCACAGGGACAGTCCTAAGAAATTGACGTTCATATATTACAAAAATCAAACTTCAAAATTGATTAGTAAAATATAATAATAAAATGGAAATAAACCTTTGGAAAATCTTCAGATTTATTCTTGTACTTAATGGCAGTGATATTGGGCTGTGGTTATTGATTTTAACACTCAGCCATGTGGCCAAATGTGTTTTTGATGTGTATGGTATGTATGTGTATTCACATAACATAAAATCAACTTTTTTTTTAAAAAAAGATTTTATTTATTTATTTGACAGAGAGAGACACAGCGAGGGAGGGAACACCAGCAGGGGGAGTGGGAGAGGGAGGGAGCCTGATGTGGGGCTCGATCCCAGGACCCTGGGATCATGACCTGAGCCGAAGGCAGATGCTTAAGGGCTGAGCCACCCAGGCACCCCTAAAATTAACTTTTTTGAAAGATTTATTGATTTTAGAGAGAAAGAGCATGAGTGTCCGGGGAAGGGGCAGACAGAGAGGGAGGGAGAGTCTTAAGCAGACTTCATGCTGAGCATGGAGCCTGACACCAGGCTTGATCTCACAACCTGAGATGACGACCTGAGCTGAAACCAAAAGTTGGATGCTTAACCGACTGCCACCCAGGCTCCCCTAAAATTAACTATTTTAAAGTGAACAATTCAGTGGCATTTAATACACACATAATGTTGTGCATCCCCTACCTTTATCTAGGTCCAGATCACTTGTACCCCCAAAAAGGAAACCCCACACCCATTAAGTAGTAGTTCCCCATTTTCCCCTCCCTCCCAGCTCCTGGCAATTGCCAATTTGTTCTCTGTCTCTATGGATTCACTTAGTCTGCATATTTAATGTAAATGGAGTCCTACAACTGTGACGTTTTATGTCTGGCTTCTTTCATTTGGCATCATGTTTTTGAGGTTCAGCCACACAATAGCATGCATTAATATTTCAGTCCTTTTTATGGCTGAATAATATTCTGTTGTATGGATATATCATATTTGTTGATCTACTCATCAGGCGATGGACATTGGGGTTGCTTTCACCTGTTGGCTAGTATGAATAGTGCTGCAATGAACACCTACGTACAAGTATTAGTCTCAGTCCCTGTTTTTGATTTTGCGGTATACACCTGGGAGGGGAATTGCTGGGTCATATGGTAATTCTATGTTTAGCTTCTTGTGGGACCACCAAACTGACTTCCCCCCTTTTATTCTTCATATCCAGGATGTGTGCGCAGTTATGGCCTGCTGAGCCAGAAATTCATAGTTTCTTTGAGTGGCTCCCAAAATGACCAAGGTGTGGTAACACTGTGTCACTGGCATGATCAGATCCCAGAGACCTTTGCCAGGATTCCTTTGCAGTTGTCCTTGTACCTGGGCAAATCTGCTGAGGACAACCCAAAACATTTGTGTTGGGAAGAACTTACCTGACCTCAGCTGTCCTGGCTGAGTGGGGACATTTATCTGTGCATTCATCAGATACTCAGCATGTGGTGTTTATCTGGAACCAAACAGGCAAAAATCTCTGCCTGAAGAAGCTTACCTTCCAGTGTCAAGAGACAGGCAACATACAATAAAAATAGTAAGTAGGGACAGTCAGAGAAAGCCAAGCAAATTTATTAGCCTGTGGTTGTTTATAATTGTCTTAATATTTTTTAAAAATTCTGTTGTGACTGTCATTATGTTCTACTTTTTCTGTAGTTTGTTTGCTTCTTTTTCTTAGACATACATCTCTGACAAGACTTCTGTCTTTTTACTTTTTTACAGAACCAGGTTTTAGTTTTGTTAGTTGTCTCAGTTGTTTGGTATTTCATTGATTTCTGCCCTAATAGTTATTATTTCCTTCTTGTTTCTTTCAGTTGATTCTGCTGCTCCTTTTCCAGTGTTTCAGGTTGAATGCTTGGCTCCTGTCTTTTTTAACCTTCCTTGTTTCCTGATAAATGTTATAAAGCTATACGTTTCCCTTTAAAGTAGTGCTTTTGCTGTGTCCCACCAGTTTGGACATGTGCCGTTTTCATTATCACTCAGTTTTACACATTTCCAAAAGTCATTTAGCAATATGTTATTTGGTTTCCATATACTTTTAAAATCCATCTTTAAAAAAATGAATTTCTCTTTTCATTGAAATGTAGTTGGAGGGCCTAGTCTGTATCATACTGATTGTTGAAGCAATTCATGTCTGCTTTTGTACATGCTCCATGTGCACCTTAAAAGAATGTGCATTCAGGGCTGGGTGTTGAATTCTCTTTATATTTGTTAGCTCAGGGGAGCCCTCTCTAAGGAAGTACATTTGAGCTGAGATCTGAATGTCAAGAAGGAGCCAACTCTCTGAAAATCTGGGAAGAAAGGATCCCAGGCAGAGGAGATAGCAAGTGTAAAAGCCCTGAGGTATGAACAATCTTGGTATGTCTCAGGAGCAGAAAGAGAGCAGTATGAATGGAATGTAGTGGCAAGGAAGAGAGTAAAGTGAGCTAGGATCCTGAAAGGAAGTCAGGGGCCAGATCAAGTAGGGCCTCAGAGGCCATGGTATGGACTTTTATTTTATTTTGTTTTATTTTAATTTTTTAAAAGATTTATTTATTTGAGAGAGAAAGAGCACACATGGGGGGCGGTGAGGGAAAGGGGCAAAGTGAGAGAGAATCCTAAGCAGACTCCTTGCTGAGTGTGGAGCCCAGTATGGGGCTTGATCTCATGACCCTGAGTTCATGACCTGAGCCAAAACCAAGAGTTGGATGCTCAATCAACTGAGCCACCCAGATGCCCCATGGACTTTTGATTTTAACTAACACAGTACATTCATTGACCACTCACCAGGTGCTGTGCTAAGCACTTTATATAAGCTGAATGTCAAGTACAAATTGCTTTCATTTTATTTATTTTTTATTTTTTAAAAATATTTTATTTATTTGTCAGAGAGAGAGCACAAGCAGGGGGAGAGGCAGGCTACCTGCTGAGCAAAGAACCCGATGTGGGACTTGATCTCAGGACCCTGAGATCATGACCTGAGCTGAAGGCAGACACTTAGCCGACTGAGCCACCCAGGCATCCCTGATCTCATTTTATACAATGGAGGAATCATTTTGATATTAAAAGTACCTTAATGTTCATATTTAGCACTGTCCTTTCCTTTTGTAAATAAGAAAACTGAGATGAAGTCTTGAGGGTTCTCACAGCTTGTTGGTTTGCAGCCCAGTCTCTGGACATCCCCGTCCCTTTGATAGATAAGCTCCTAAAAATGAGGACTCCATTTTTATATAATTTCATTGAAATGTTATTGAAAGGAATCTTACCTTGTTAGGAACCCCTCTGTAAAACAAAAATCACTTTCACCCATACATACTGTGTGCTCATTTTGGACATCTAGATTTTTATTGATTGGATTTATTTCAAGTAAGTGTCCCACAGGGACTTCTTCCTCTCCTAAAACATTCTGCTCCCTCTAATTTTACCACTCTGCTTCTGGCTGACATTTGGATGTGTTTCTGTGAGGCAGCAGATTCACCGCCCTTTATTCTCCCGGGGACCACCTTCATTTCCAGGATGACCTACCCCAGTCCTTTTTTGATGAGGCCTCGGGGGCACATTCAAAAGCATCCACGTCGCAGAGATACTCAGTAATTACCTGCTGGCACGGCCTGGCTGCATGCAGGTTTTTCCACCTCACCCTCCTTCGAGGCCAAGCCGCTTTGCTCTCCTGGTGACACAGGAGCAAATGTGGATGTACCCTGAGCAAGCAACGCCGAATCCAGGTGCCGTGCCAGGCAGTCCTCACCCTGACTGGCCACTGTGCACATTCGATGCCTGCCGGCCTGTGAGCCTGACTCAGCACAGGGGTTGGCAAGCGCCGTTGTGAACCTTGTCCTGCAGTGCTTTATCTGAAGTTGAAGGCAGAGCTATTCCCATCAGAAAAGTAGACATTTTTTTTTCCTGATGGTGGATGGCAAAGTCAATGCCTCAGGCAAGGTCAGTGCTTGAATTCCACCCTACGAAAGCCAAAGGTGAGATTTATATCCATCCACCAACCACCAGTTTATCTCTTCTTCCTTGCAAATCCTTGCAAATGCTGTTCTTCTGGCTTGTTGGCCCTGCTGGGGATCTCCACTGGAGTATTTTCTTACAAGACACATATTATATGCTTTTGGAGGGTATGAGGAAATCTGAACAGCAAGCTGGCCTCAGCCTTCATTTGAGATTCAGACGAAAAGAATGTCTAGATGCTGCAAAGAATGTATTTTTAATGCTATAAAGAAATATCCACAAAATATAAAAATCGCACAGTTGCCTATGCATTATTTTTTGTTTTTGGCAATTTAAAAAATTGTGGCAAATATACATAAATTTTATNCAGCCTTCATTTGAGATTCAGACGAAAAGAATGTCTAGATGCTGCAAAGAAAGTATGTATTTTTAATGCTATAAAGAAATATCCACAAAATATAAAAATTGCACAGTTGCCTATGCATTATTTTTTGTTTTTGGCAATTTAAAAAATTGTGGCAAATATACATAAATTTTATTGTAACCATTTTTAGTTGTACGTTTCAGTGGCATTAAGTATATTTACACTGTTGGGCAACCTTCATCACCATCCAACTCTAGAACTTTTTCATCATCTCACATAGAAGCTCTATACCCATTAAACACTTTCTATTTTCCTCTTCTGCTAGTGTCTGGTAACCTTTATTCTGGCTTCTGTCTCTATGGATTTGCCCATTCTGGATATTTCGTATAAATGGAATGACACAGTATGTGGCTTTTTATGTCTGACTTATTTCACTTAGCATCATGTTTTCAAGGTTCATCCATGTAGAATGTATCAGAACTTCATCCCATTTTATGGCCAAAGAATATCCCATTGTATAGATATATACCATTTTGTTTATCCACTCATCTATTAGTGGACACTGGGTTGTTACCATCTTTTGGCAATTGTCAGTGGACATTTGTGTATAGGTATCTATTTGAGTCCCTGCTTTCAGTTCTTTTGGGTATATACCTGAAAGTGGAATAACTGGATCATATGGAAATTTCGTATTTAAGTATTCGAGGAACTGTCAAGCCCACGCATTATGTTTTATATTCAAAATATATTTGTCACAATTGAAAAGAAAGAAGGGAGGGGCTCCTGGGTGGCTCGGTCGGTTAACCGTCTGCCTTCAACTCAGTTCATGATCCTGGGGTGCTGGGATCGAGCCCCACGTCAGGTTCTTTGCTTAGCAGGATGTCTGCTTCTCCCTTTGACCCTCCCCCCTGCTCATGCTCTCTCTCTCTCAAATAAATAAATAAAATCTTAAAAAAAATAAAAAGAAGGGAGGTGTTTCTGGTAGTGCTGTCATAACGAAGCACCATAGACAGGGTGGTTTAAGCAAGAGAAATCCGTTTCCTCACAATTCTGGAGGCTGAAAGTCCGAGATCTAGGTGTCAGCTTCTCTCCTTGTCTCCTTCTCTCCTTGTCTGCTTCCATATCTTCACCAGTGTTCTAATCTCCTCTTCTTAGAAGGACGCCAGTCAGTTTGGATTAGAGCTCATTTTACCTTAATTACCTCATTGAAGACTACATCCCCAAATCCAGTCATGTTCTGAGATAAGGGGGGTTAGGACTTCAACATATGGATCAGTGAGGAAGGCAAAATTCAGCCCCTAACAGTGGGGAGAGAGGCAGCCATAGGCCAACTCTTCATTGACTTCCCCAAACAAACCATGGTAGAGGAAATAATCTTGATTTTTGGATTTCAGGAAATGCCACCGACCTTTTCCGATATCTCTCAATTGATTTGTCATTTTCCATGGCATATTCCAATGAGGAATGAGGCGGCCCTTCTTTGTCTTCTTCTTTTTTATATATATTTTAAGATTTTTATTTATTAGGGACACCTAGGTGGCTCCATTGGTTAAGCATCTGCCTTTGGCTCAGTTCATGATCCCAGGGTCCTGGGATCAAGTCCCACATTGGGCTCCTTGCTCAGAAGGGAGCCTGCTTCTCCCTCTGCCCGCCGCTCCCCCTACTTGTACTCGCTCTCTCTCTTTGACAAATAAATAAATAAATATCTTTACAAAAAGATATTTATTATTTGAGAGAGAAAGAAAAAACGTGTGTTGAGTGTTGGGGGGAAGGGCATAGGGAGAGAGAATCTCCGGCACACTCCCCACACTGAGCACAAAGCCTGATGTGGGGCTCCATCTCACAACCCTGAGATCAGGACCTGAGCCAAGACCAAGAGTCAGACACTTAACCAGCTGAGCCACCCAGGTGCCCCTTCTTTGTTTTCTTAAATGTACATTCAGGATTAAAGGTTTTTAACAAATACTATCTTTGCTGGAAAAAAAAAAAAAAGAGAGCTCTAAATAAAGGCTCTCATTCTCCTTAAGGAAAAATGTCATGCAGATGTGTTCTGTCTTGAACATCTCTCAATATCATTTGCTCTCCTTCTTTGGCATCATTTTAAGTTGCTGCATGCAGCTCTGTTATGTGAATGTGCTGTAATTTATTTTACCAGCCCTCTTTTGTTGGAGCTAAAGGAATTTGATAAAATTCTTTCTCGGATTCTTTCTTTTCTTCCTGTCACCACCACCAAATTAGTAGTCCAGGAATCCCTCCTCTAGATCCCAGCCGACTTCTTAAGTAATCTCCCTCCCAGGGTTTCCCCCCAGCCAACATCCTCATGGCTGCCTGAAGGATGTTCTTTTTTTTTTTAAGATTTTATTTATTTGTCAGAGAGAGAGAGAATGTGCGCAAGCAGGGGGAACTGCAGTTGGAGGAAGAAGCAGGCTCCCTGCTGAGCAAGGAGCCTGACGTTGGACTCGATCCCATGACCTGGGATCATGATGTGAGCCAAAGGTAGACATTTAACCGACTGAGCCACTGAGGTATCCCTGCACAAAGGATGTTCTTAAGTCACTGTTTTCTTTGTGCCTCCTGTCAGCCCAAGAATGGCTCCATCTTGACTTTGCAATTGGTCCAAACACTTCCGCCTTTTTTTTTTTTCCCAAGATTTTCTGTACATCAGTTTCTTTTCATCTTCATCTACTTTCTTCCCATTCTGGGGAGCCAGCCAGGTCTGCCAGTAATTTGAGCACACACCATCCTCTTTTCTTTCTGGGCCTGGCTTGTGCTGCTGTTGCTCTCAAGAGTGCCTCTTCTCTTCCCACCAGACGATGTTTCTGGCCTCTTCATCTAGGGAGGGTCAGCTTGTGTCTCGAGAGCTTCATAAAACCCCCTGTGGTTACTCTCACCTCTATCGATTTTGCCTTTCTTTGCGCTTTTGGTTCAATGAGATGGGCCCACACAGTTCATGAAGCAGTAAGAAAACAAGGCTTTGTCCCTCCCTGGATAGACTTAGAAGACAAGGACTGTGTTGTAAATGTCCCTGTCACACTGGCCATCTGACAGTTCTTGGAGCACGCTCACTTTTTTTTTTCTGACTTCAGTGTTTGCACTTGCTGTCCCTCCATTCCTCCCAACTCGTCACAGCCAGCTTCTTCCTGACATTCAGGTCTAGCTTAAATGTCACTTCCTCAGAGAGGCCATCCTTGACCCCTATCAGAAGTAACTCCATTGTTTCTGTCATGGCATGCTGCTTGTTTTTCTTACACCCTTTACCCCAAGCTGTTCTCATCTCATCTCTTTATACATTACTCGCCCACTTTCCCCACTGCACCTAACTTCCTGGAGAGCCTGGCTTGTTTACCTATTTATCCCCAGCACCTGCATAGTGCCAGGATGCTTAGTAAATGTTTGCTGAGTGCATTAATGAGATTGGATGGAACGGGGATGGAGAAGGGGGACAGGGGATGTTTAGACTGTCACTTGGATTTCTGGTTTGGGAGATTGAGCTGGTGGTGCTACTACTAACTGAGCTTGGGATTTCTGGAGGAGCACCTGTGGGTGAGGTGGAGAGAGCAGAGGTAGGGATTTCTCCTTTGTACTCATTTGACTTACCTCTGAACTATTTAGGTGGAATATTTAGAGGTGGTTAAATATATGAGCCTGCAGTTTAGGAGTGATGCTAAGGCACCATCCAAATAACGGTAATAGCTAGCATAGTTAGACATATGGTTAGAACTTTAAAAAATAATAATAGCTAACAGTTTTTAAGATTTATTTATTTTAGAGAGAGCACAAGTGGGAGGGGCAGAGAGAGAGAATCTTTTTTTTTTTTAAATTTTAAAAAGATTTTATTTGTGAGGGAGAGAGAACACACACAAGCAGGGGGGAGGGGCAGAGAGGGAACCAGACTCCCCACTGAGCAGGGAGCCTGATGTGGGCTTGATCCCAGGACCCTGAGATCAGGGCCTGCACCGAAGGCAGGTGCTTAACCTACTGAGCCACCCAGGTGCCCCGAGGGAGAATCTTAAGCAGACTCTGAGCTGAGCCTGCAGCCTGACACGGGGCTCAATCTCATGACCCTGAGATCATGACCTGAGCCAAAATCAAGAGTCAGACACTTAACCAACTGTACCACCCAGGCACCCCCAATAGCTACCATTTATTGAGTGCTTACTCTGTTAACAGGCAGTGAGCAAAGTACTCTACATACATTTACCCTTACAAAATTTAAGACTTAAAACAACCCTTGGACACAAAGATGCAACTGAGGATTCTAAGCATTAGATCAGCTGCCTGAGGCCACTTAGCTAATTACTGACTCAGGATTTGACTCTAGGTGGTCAGTTTCCAGAGGCTCTTTCCCACTGCACCACCATGCTGGAATAGGCACGTAGTGGATCCAAAACCAAGATGAGTCCTTTGCCTTTGAGGAGCTTGTTTTTTGCTTGGGGAAATAAAATATAACTCGTAATTTACTATACTCAACAGGCTTACATCAAACACTCATCCAAGCCTGTCAAGTATGGCAATTATTTGGCTCAAATGGCCAGTCAGTGTTGGGTACCTCCTCCACTGATTCCAGAAGACTCAGTCTCATGTGACCTTGACAATTAAGAGGAGCTAAGGATGTTAGGAATGCAAAATCCTCTCCATGGATCATCATTTTTTTGGGAAACATAATTTATAACCTGACTGGAAAAGAGGAAACTGAAAGGTCACAGTAAAAGCCAAAGAAGATTGTGATGTCTAGATTTCTTCAAAAGAGAGCAGGAGTGCGTCAGGGGGCACTTGGGATTCCCAGAATGGTGACTGCAGGGATTAGAATATGTGTTAAGAAATATACAAGCAGCAGGAAGTGAAACCACATCCAGTCTACCCGTTGGCTAATTTGAATAAAAGGGGGTAGTGATCCCAGTTTCTCATGGGCTCTAGGAGGCAGGGCTTTGTGCAGACAATAACTGCAGAAGCCAGGCCAAGCCTCTAATTTTTCAGGGTGGCTGGTTGGCCTGGAATTAGGGGTCCTTTAATCACCTCCTCTTTACGCAATTGGTGAGGGAAAGATTCCCACCCTAAGGTCATGGAGATGGCCAAATGCATGACACCCAACACTAGACAAGTGAAATTGGCAGCAGTTTATTAGTCACATAATCATAGATTTGGGGGGGTTGCATTTGGGAACAGAGTGAGCAACCAGAGGCGGTGGGATTTTGGCTCAGGTGGGAGGCAGGTGTGCTTTGCAGTATCAAAACGGTGAGGTGCCCTGTGGTTCCCACAGGAGGACATGATTGACTTTTGGATAATTCCATGGATGGTAGAGAACTTAAACCCATTACTCAGGGGTCAGTAGTAAGTGTCTCTGCTCCATTTGCTAAAGAAGGTACTTGCCTAGGCAACCTTTTCCGTGGGAGTAGGTTGGGGAGAGAAACTTGCAGTTAAGCCATTCTAGACCCTCCTGATTTCATCATATGTCACGCCGGCATGCACAATTAGACCTCGATTTCAGGCCGTACACTACAGGGTGAGATACATCAGCAGCTCTGCTGACTGCCTTTTGTCTCTAGATTTGGCACATTCCTCCGCCTGACCTGGTGAGACCAAAAAGTGGTCTCCCCACCAGCTTGGGATAGGAAATACTCTAAAAACCAGGGCACGCTAAAGCTTTTCCTCCTTTTTTTCCTGGGGCTGATCTTTCTGTGACTTCCCAGGTTGAAGAGGAGGAGAGAAAAGAGAATCAATTCATTTCACGGCATATTTGGGGCAAACATTTCAGGGAGTAGGGAAAGACTGAAGTAAAAATTAAAACTATCTACCACCACCTTTTGTTCATTCTCCATGCAGCGATCAGAATGATCTTTTAAAAACCAAATATAATCTTACTAGGCTGCTATTTAAAATACTTAAGACTTAAAATAAAGACAAAACTCCTTGCCATGGCCTGCAAGGCTCTATGCAGTCCAGCTGCTGCCTGCCTGTCCAGTCTTATCTCATGCTTGACTTCCCCCTTACTATATATAGAATAGGCATCCAGATCACCTCTAAGTCCCGTAAACCTGCTATGCATTTTCTGCCCCAGGGCCTTCACACATGCTAGTCTTTCTGCCTAGAATGCTCTTTCCTACCCTCTTCACCTAGTTATTTAGTACTTACCCTTCGGGTTTTAGCTAAAGGGCTGCACCCTCAAGGAGGACCTCTCTGATCTCCCCAAAATGGTCAAATTCCCTTATTTTAGGCTCTCAGAACATCATTTTTCTTCTTCATCATGATCCTCTTCACAAGACACAAATTTACATTTGAATTATTTAATGATCATCTCCTCACATCTCCATGACAGCAGCAACCTTATCATCATTGGTCTCTAGTGAGTGCCTAAAAGAAAATTCGTTTTCCTATTCTGTACTTGTAATACTTCTGGCACCAAATGTTTGTGGAGATTTCCCACACCAACTAGTTCTCCAACTCTCCAGACACCAACTGAGCGTCCTACAATCAATTATGTTATTAACTACTGAAGTTAGCATAGACCCCATCGGTTGAGGCTTCAATCCCACAAGATCGTCCCCCACTTCAGATGTCAGTCACAAGTCCTAGGCTTTCCCCTGTACTTCAGACCAACTGGCTGTAAATTGGGGGTTCCCCTAATCCCCTTCTCAGGTTCAGTCATTTGTTGTAATGGTTCATAGAACTCAGGGAAACCTTGGTTTGTATTTACTGGTTTATTATAAAGGATGTAATGATACAGATGAACAACCAGATGAAGAAAGGGCAAAGTCCAGAAGGGTCCTGAGCACAGAAACTTCTGTCCCTGTACAGTTGGGGGGTGCCACTCTCCCACCATGTAGATGTGTTCATCAATTCAGAAGCTCTCCAAATCTCATAATTTAGACATTTTTTATGGAAGCTTCATCACATGGGTACAATCAATTGTTAAACTCAGTTTCCAATCCCTCTCCACTCTGGAGGATGAGAATGGGGCTCCAAGTTCTAAGCTTCTGATCATGGCTTGGTCTTTCTGGCAGCCAGCCCCCATCCTGAAGTTAGGAGCCCACCAAGAGTTGTCTTGTTGGAACACAAAACACTCTTATCACCCAGCAGATTCTAAGGGATTTAGGAGCTCTGTGTCAGGAATTGGGAGCAGAGACCAAATATGTGTCTTATTATGTCATAGTTCCTCAATGAATATATGTTGAATGAAAGTGTCAATGAATGAACTGTGATTTGGGGATCTTCTGAGAAAAGGAAGTAAAAGGAACACTTCAGTAATAATAAATTATACATTATTTTTTATATTCAAAACATATTATCAAAATATATTATCTAGTTAAGACATGTACATTGCCAAACTAGAATTAGAAGTGTTTAAAAACTGATGCCCTCTGAAGAGAGAAATACAAGTTCATTACCAATTCTCCATGAAACCAGCTAGTATTACAAGAAAGCAGATCTGTAATACATAGACATGAAGTAATGAATACTGGGAAATTACTGTATAGAATAATGGATTTAAGTACAAGAAAACAGGTCCTACAAAGTGTGATTCTCCTTGGGATGCCTTTGCTGATGACATTATTTTATGCAGTAGACTAAAAACAAGATACAAATATGGTGCATGTTATTGTAGGAAGTGTCAGACATTTTACACGTTGACATAACACATCACCCTCTCACCTAAAGCATCGGTGGGGAAGGTGAAGGAGGATAGTAGGTGGATCCAGTGACTAATTGTCATTCCAAATTCTGACTCCATTTGGGGCCTCTAGAGGTTATAGAAACACACTAGGGATAAGGCACCAAAAAATAAAATAAAGGTATAAAGTTTTAGAGGTTTATCAGAATGGAAATTTGTAGCTCATACATAGAATTCTAGGAATAAAAATTTAAATTCTGAAGAAGTCATATATAATCCACTTTTCAAATAATTATCTTACATATAAGAAGTCATATATAATCTATCTCTGAAATGTAGTAAAAATGAGAGTTCAGTCTGGCCTAATTTATTCCTGAGTTTAAAGCCAGATAAAATCCTGGGTCAAAAAAAGAGGTGTTTTGCTCATATTTACTTTACATGAATACAGTAGAAAGCATCTAGTTTTCAAAAAGTATCAAAATGGCACATTTTAGAATATGTATTAAGAAAACTTATAGATCCTTCATCAGTTACAGTGTTGAAAAGTGGTCTTTATTTATTCTTTTTTTTTTTAAGATTTCATTTATTTATTTGACAGAGAGACAGCCAGCCAGGTAGGGAACACAAGCAGGGGGAGTGGGAGAGGAAGAAGCAGGCTCCCAGGGGAGGAGCCTGATGTGGGGCTCGATCCCATAACGCCAGGATCACCCCCTGAGCCGAAGGCAGACGCTTAACGACTGCGCTACCCAGGCACCCCTCTATTTATTCTTTAAAAGAGTTGTTTAGAAATAATCAGTTCTAGTACCAAAACCATGAAAAGGGAATCCAAAGGAGGACCCTAAAACCTCTGACTATCCATTTTCATATTCTCAGTGGTGATGTACAGAAATGGTCANCGCTACCCAGGCGCCCCTCTATTTATTCTTTAAAAGAGTTGTTTAGAAATAATCAGTTCTAGTACCAAAACCATGAAAAGGGCATCCAAAGGAGGACCCTAAAACCTCTGACTATCCATTTTCATATTCTCAGTGGTGATGTACAGAAATGGTCAAGATTTGGGTGTGAGCTGCTTTTTAAGTAGCATCCAGACCGCGCCCATTCTAACTGGCTGCAAAGTACAGGATGTTAAAAGCATAAAGGTGGCCTTTTCCAGTTTTAACAGCAGTAGCTACTTCCAGTCATAGTAATAGGATGTGGGTTAGACTGTTCTGGGTAGTTCAGCAGTGAGATTGGATGAATTCCAGGGCTGGTCTGATGGGTTACCTGATTTGGTCTGTAGCCCTGACAGGACTGCCAAACAGAGACCTAAGCCCTGGTGGGGCTTCAGGGGAGGTCCATGCTCCCTAAGAACCCTAGAATCACGGAAAGTGTGGGCTGAGTCTGTGTTCCAGTGAGTCAGGCTTGCTCTCTGTCCCAGTCATCTGTTGCTGCGTAACAAACGACCGAAAATTTAGTGGCTTAAAACAATAGTTTTGTTCTGTGGGTGCCCTGGGAGGCATCTAATGCAGTGGCAGTCCGATGTTAGCAAGGTGTGGAATCATCTGAAGGTTTCTGTCCCGTGTCCAGTGACTACGTGTGGATGGCTTGGAAGCAGGGAACTGGTCAGGCATCTCTGTTCTCCATGTGGTTTCTGGAGCTTCCTCACAGTAGGGTGGTCTGAGGAGAGTCAGACTTTTGTTTGGGGGCTAGCTTCCTTTACAGCAGACGTGGGGCAGCATGGGAAGTGAATGCTTCCAGCCTCAAGACCAAGACCCCGAAGCCAACACAGAGTCACTTCCACTATTGAATAAAGCAGTCAGAGCTGCCCACATGCAAGGGGAGGAGACATAACCCTTAGGGCCTGAGGGTCAAGTCCCAAAGAATTTGTGGCCACCATTAATCCTCCACACTCTCCTGCCAGCACCCAAAGGGTTTGTTCATAGTTGTACCTTATCCCAGTCTGGCCTCATAAGGAGCTGTTTCTCATTCAGTAGCTCTTTGTGCATTAACACCAAAGTTCATATACACTCTCTCAATTTGTCCTCCTGACCTCTCTGTGGGGTAGCAGGTTGGGTAGGAAGGCAACTGAAGCACAAAGTTAAAAGCCTAGGATCATACAACACTCTAGGGACAGAACTGAGGCACAGATCTGAATCTCTCGACTCTCAGTCCATGCGGAGGGATTCTGGTTTATTTGTTTGTTCAGTCTGCTCTCTGACATATCTAGAGCTGCAGGAGCGGAAAACACATTTCCCTTTGGTTGAACATTTGGCCGCAGATCTTTGCAGGTCAAGCTCAGGGTGCAAACAAAGGAAACATTAACACACCTGCTCAGCCCTGTAAGGACTCTGGAAGCCGGTGTACTGGCCTTCACTCTTGGGAAACTCTCTCCGGATTCTCCAGCGGCAGCAGCTGGGCAGGATGGCAAAGTCGGCGAGGTCCGGGGAGCCGAAGCGCCAGGTGGTGTAGCACCTGTAGGCACAGTGCCGCAGACGGCTGCTGGAGTTTCCATCCAGCACCAGCAAGGGCTCCTGGTAGAGCAGGAGGAACTGCAGGACCTGTCGGGACAAGACGAGCTTCCTGAAGGGCTCTGAGGTAGTGATGCAGGCACCAGCCTTTTTCCGACAGCACAGCTCTTCCAGGCATCTGTGGCTCTCGGGTAGTTGGGACGGGAGGCAGTGTCCACACTGGCACCAGTCTGGGCTGTTGCTGGATCTAGGAGTCACTTCTTCACTGAACAGCTGCATCTCCTCTGGTTGTCCAGGGATAGGGGTTGGGTCACAGAGAGACAGGGACAGCCTGGACAAGTCTGTGAAGTCCACTGAGGGCCTCTGAAAAAGTCAAGTTTCCAAACCCATCAGCAGTGACAACCCCTAGGGTTCTAGGTGCTTTAATTTTGTTATTAACTTATAAAATTACACTTAATATCACATTAATACCAGTAGCTATCATATATTTATGTATCAAGACTATACCAGTGTTTTATAAACTTGCCCCATTTAGTCTTTGAAGAACTTCATGAGATATGTGTCCTTCTCTCCATTTTACAGATTTGGAAAGTGAAATTCAGACAAGCCATGCCTCAAGGCAGGTATTACCCGTTCAGGGAGACCTTCTTGCCCTAACCCCCCGATCTAGGTAGTTCCTCCCCCACCCAAGGTCACTGTCTTAGCACATCATGAAATTCCGTGTTCTTCATAGTACTTATCACTATCTGAAATGATCCTACTCATTGGTATGTTCTCTTGATGGTTCTTCTTCCACACGAAAGCAGGGGGCCCTGTCTGCTTTGTTACTGCTGTATCCCCAATGCCTAGGACAGTACCCAGCACACAGTAGACAGTAAATATTTGTTGACTTTGCTCTACTGTCTCCTTTTCCACCAGCCTCCCTCCTCTAGCAAATCCATTTGTTATCCTCCAAGAGAAGTTGCCATATTTGACATCATTTATATCTGGTCTTTGTAACATATACCTTCATTCACTGTTTAATGAGTCAGTACATTGAAATTAAATAGTTCCTATGCATGAGCACTTACGGCAGCACTATTTATAATAGCCAAAGGGCAGAAACAACCGAAATATTAACCAACAGATGAATGTATAAAAATGTTAGGTCCAAAACCTATACTTTCAGGGATCATTTCTATAGTTTGTTAAAAATATGTCCATACAGTGGAGTATTATTCAGCCAAAAAAAGGAACAGTGTATTGACATATGCTACAACATAGATGAAACTTGAAGCCATTATGAAAAGTGAAAGAAGCCATTCACAAAAAGGCAAATACTGTATGATTTCATTTATATGAAATATCCAAAATAGGCAAATCCATGCTGACAGAAAGCAGATTAATGATTGCCAGGGGCACCTGGTGTCTCAGCAGTCAAGCGTCTGCCTTTGGCTCAGGTCATGATCTCAGTGTCCTGGGATTGAGCCCCGAGTCAGGCTCCCTGCTCAGTGGGGAGTCTGCTTCTCCCTCTCCCTCTGCCTCTCCCCACTTATTCTCTCACTCTCTCTCTCTCAATAAAAAAAAAAAATTCCAGGGACTAGGGGGAAGTGGGTATGAGGAGTGGCTGCTGAATGGGTACAGGGTTTCCTTTTGGGTTGATGAAAAAGTTCTGGAACTAGATAGTGTAGTGGTTGCAGAGCATTGTGGGTAAACTTTTGAATTTTGAATTTTAAATGTCACTGAACTGTACACTTTACAGTGGTTAAAATGGTAAATTTTATGTGTACTCTCCCTCCCCACCCCTGAGTTCATGTTATATCCAAACCCAGTAAGGACATTACAAGAATGGAAAAATTTTGGCCAGTCTCTCTTAATAAGAGACATAAAAATCTTAAATATTAGTGAGTCAAATCCAGCAATAAATACAAAGAATAATATGTTACCTTCAAATTGATTTTATTGCAGGAATGCAAGGTTGGCTTAATATTTGAAAATAAATGTCTGTAATTCACCACATAACAGAAAAAAGAAAATTCATTGATCATTTTTTAAAAAGCAGATAAAAACATTATTTTAAAATTCAGTATTAATTTATAATAAAGATTCTTAGCAAACTAGGAACAGAGGGGGCTGTTCTTAATCCCGTAAAGCATTCTTTAAAACCCTACAGCAAATACTATAGTGAAATACAAAAAGCTTTCTTCCTGAGATAGGGAATGAGACAAAAAGATGTTTGCTATTACCACTTCTAATCAGCAGTGTACCAGAGGTCCTAGCAGGTGTAATGGACAGCAGGAGCTGGAAGAGGCAAAGAAGGATCCTCCTTTAGGGCCTTCAGAAGCCCTACCAACACCTTGATTTCAGACTGCCAGCCTCCAGAATAGTGAGAGAATGAATTGCTGTTGTTTTCAGCTCCTTAGTTTTGATGATTTATTATGGCAGCTGTAGAAATAATACAGTTAGTAAAGATGTCCGGCAATCAGGGCCGCTGAGGAGAGCAGGAATTAAAACACCCCCTTTAGAGAATGGTTTGATAGTATCCTATGCCAGCTTCTGACCCAGCAGGTCCACTTGTAGGCACCATATGTTTACCATGGCAGCATTTCTGCATGAGCTCCAAACTGGACACTACCCAAATGTCCATCAACAATAGAAGGGATAAATAAAGTGGATGTTCATAAAATGGAAATTATACAACAATAAGAATGAACTCTTGCTATATGCAGTGTCATGGATGACTCGCAAAAACAATATTGAGTGAAAGAAGTCAGACACTCCATAGAGTATATACTGAGTATATACAGGATTCCAATTTTATAAAACCCTGGAAGAATTAAAACTAACCTTTGGGTACAGAATAATGATGACGTTTAAGGTAAGGTAGTGATTGGGTGGAGGGGTGAAAAGGGCTTCAGCTAATAATATTCATTACATGTACTTTGTTAAAATTCAGTTGTGATTTACACAAATTTATAGCTGTATTTTTATTTATTTATTTTAAAGATTTTATTTATCCATTTGAGAGAGACAAAGAGAGCGCACGAGTGGGCTGAGGAGCAGAAAGAGAGGGAGAAGCAGACTCCCCACTGAGCAGGGAGCCTGATGTGGGACTCCATCCCAGGACCCTGGGATCATGACCTGAGCCAAAGGCAGACGCTTAACCAACTGAGCCACCCAGGCGCCCTGCTGTATTTTTATTTGATAGTAACATTTCTTTAAAAAAAAAAAAAGACTAAATGTTTTAACTTACTTGGACTTTTTCACCTTTGACATTTTGCAGACTTTTCCCAAGTAGCTGCTGGTCCACCATCCTAATGTGGGTTTCATCCACAAAGGACACGTATTTTAATGTCTAGGAAAAAAGGGTTAAAATTTTATCCATTTTTGTACAGAATTATCAACAATCACATACCTGAACATATCTAAAGGCAAGTGTTATTCCTATTTACCAAATGACAAACTGTTAGAAGCTGACCAAAAACGCTTGCTAGCCAAGAATGAATAATTTCTGAGTCCAAAGGTAAATCAGCAGTGGTGGAACCCTATGCACCTTAAGATGTGGACTCAGAGTCTCCACAGCTTACTGCCTGATGATTTTAGGTCTCTCACGTGCTATGTAAAAGTCCTTTGTTGTGTTCCCTCAGTGTCAGTTTAGATTGAATATCTCCTGAAAATGTTACTGTTGCAACTTAATTATTTATATTTTTGTTGGCTTTCATCCTGTCTGGGGCCATGAAATGGTAATTATTTTTAGTTGCAAAAATGAACTTTCATTTCAAATTGTGTGATACATGTACAACGGCCAGTGAATCGTGCATTCAGCTGCTGGGAAAGGACAGTAACGTTGTTATGAGGGAAAGACAAAGAAACCCTCTTTGTTTTTCTAAGTACTGGAGATTTCTCCTTGTTTAGGGGAAATAATGGAATCAAGTGTAGGGGACCTGCTTAGAAGAAACCAAATTAAACAAATCAAAACAACACAGATGAGGGGCGCCTGGGTGGCACAGCGGTTGGGCGTCTGCCTTCGGCTCAGGGCGTGATCCCGGCGTTGTGGGATCGAGCCCCACATCAGGCTCCTCCGCTGGGAGCCTGCTTCTTCCTCTCCCACTCCCCCTGCTTGTGTTCCCTCTCTCGCTGGCTGTCTCTATCTCTGTCAAATAAATAAATAAAATCTTAAAAAAAAAAAAACAATACAGATGAGCTCAAATTCCATTTGACTAGTCCCCCATCTTAGGCTCCTTTGCAGAAGGAATCACTGTTGTCACTTTTATGTGTGTCCAGTACCTTTTTGTATACATGTATTAGCCTCCCTACACACATTCATCCATGTGTATAATAATTGTAGAAACTATATAGAACATATATAAAATATATAGAATATATGCATGTTTTTGTATGTATATATAGGTACACATATAATATACATGTACAAAATACATGGGATGAGTTCTTATGTGTAGTTGTCTTTTAACCTATGTATCATACCATATATATTGTTCTATAGTTTGTTTTTTTTCCTTTCAACAACATGTTTTGGATATTTGCTCATGCCAGTACCTGTAACATAGTGGTTATGAAGATGAATTCTGAAACCAGCCTGCCTGAGTTGGAATTCCAGCTCCCCAACCTACTAGCTGTATGACTTCGGGCAAATTATTTAACCCTCCTGCGCTTCAATTTCCTCATCTTTAAAAAGATGGCAGTAGCACCTGTTTATAGGGTTGTTGTGAAGATTCAATGAATTAATATATATAAAGCACTTTGAAGTGCTATATAAATGTTTGTTCTTACTATTATCCATGTATTGTTTTAAACCGGTGCTTGGCGTTCCTTGCTATGGACTGGTCATAGTTTCTTTCACCATCTACCTGTTGGATGTTTGGGTGGTTGCTCTTTCTTGAGGGTAGTTATGGAGAAGTGGGAATGCCAGGCTATGAAGTATGTCCCACCTAAATGTTATTAGATACTGCCAAATTGTTCTCCAAAGTCACTATACTGTTTTTTTTTGGCTGTACCAATTTAATAAATCTGACAAAATTGACAAGTCCTAGAACATAAACATTTATTCTCCCTCTATCTTGCCTCTTCATTTCTGTTTCTATTCTTCCCTAAGACCAAAGGATTCATCTGAGAGATGGTGGATCAGGGTAGAGTCCAGAGACTTATCCGCCATGGGAGTACACCTGTGATTTGGGCCTTATTTTTGCATGTCTCTCAGTGATCTGATGACTGCCTGGGTATTTTGGGACCTGCTGATGCAGTGAGCCTTACCGGCTTTGGCTCCGCAATGGGCTCACTCTTCTTCCTGTAGTAGTATTCGTTGACCGCGCAGTATTCACAGCACTTGAAACAGGGATAAATGCGGGATCGACAGCATTTACTTGAGTAAGTGTTGATGAGAATGTCGATGAACACAGTGGCCTGGGAAAAACCCAGATCAGTGCCGTGTTAGTGAGATTTCTGTTTGCCAAATCGCTTTCCTAAAGTGTGGGAAAGAGAATCCCTTACCAAACCAAAGTAGGAGATGACTGAGCCAATGTACACGGCCAACTGGATAACGTTAAATTTTCCTCCCTGAAAACAAATGGGAAGGTGACTTGGTTGACATTCAGAGCAATGCTCCTTGGCTCTACCACGTAATTGTCAGCTCCAGCAGAGGAGGGAGTCTATGGCCATGATTTCGATAGATGCGTCCAAGGTATTCACGGCAACAGAGACTGCAGACTGAAAATAGGATTCCCATTCATCCTGTTTCTGCCTTCTGGGGTGCACTCGAAAACAAGACTGTTTTAAACAAAGAAGCACTGGAACCCACACACTGAGTTTGTTGTTTTTCCATACAAGGTTTCAGACAAGTTTTCCCTAAAAGTGGTTTGAGATTACCTTGGAAGCAGAGGGAAGGAATATCTGCACACTCTTCCCTTAAGTGTCCTTGTGGTTTTTCTTCTCAATGATCTTTCCATCCTCTCAGCTTCTATCTCATTGTTGTGTTGCTTACCACCATATGACATAACATATAACATAAATAATACAGTTTTGGCCAGACATTGTGTGCATCTGTGGATTTTTGCATGCCCAGCATCCCCTCCCTCCTTCTTGTGGAGACAACACCCCAGTTTTCCTTTGGAGAACCATCTCTGTCCATACTTGGTCCCTGTAGTTTGAGGAGAAGGGGCTGGTTCAGGGGAGGTCCAAGACCGGCCATTGAGAGTATGGTGTGACCTAAACATAATGGGTAGTTCAGCACAGGGCAAATGGCCTATATTGGGCCAGTCAGAGCCAATGGCATTTACCTGAATCCTTTGCCAAACCTTTTAGCAAAGAGATGTTTTCTTTTTACTTGAGATTGCTAGGTTGGTAAGATATAAGGAGCTGCCTTAAACCACTATGTAGACATGGCCAACTGAGGATAATGCCAAAACAGAGGAGAACAGATGTAAGAAATGGAGGGAGGCAGATTCCTAAGGATGTTGTTTGAACATCTGGAGCCAGCCATGCCTGAAGCTTGAAAACTGCCCCTGGATTTTTCACCTATATGAGAGTAAAAAAAAAAATTTTTTTTTCCCTAAGCCAATTCGAGTTGGATTCTGTTACTTATAAAGTATTTTGCAAACAGATTTCTTTCTTTCCCTCTCTCTTTTTAAGCATCAGAGTATTTTTAAAGTTGAATATTCAGTTTTTCTCCCAGTCCCACTCTTGTACTCATCAGATGACTTCATCATGGACAGGACCCCAAGGACATTTCTTCCCCCTCTTATCCCACATGCGAGATGCACAATGCCAGCTAATGACTAGGACCGAAACATTCACCCCCTGAGGCATTACAGGAATAATTAGGACACAGTCATAGGAATGGAGGTGCCAGTGGTTGGGAGCAGAGACTTACGGTGCCAAAAACCAGAATGTCAAAACGGATTCCAAAGACTTTTATCAGAGTCCGTTTTTCAACGTTGTTTTCCTTGTAGTACTTGGCGTATCTGTAGGAGGAGAAGGGTCCATGTTTATAAAGATCTGTCTGAACATGCTGGCATTTCATGAAAGGAAAACCCAAAACAGGAGCCGAGTTAGTCTTCCTTGTTCATCTTCTAGCTCTGCTGTGGTTGGCAGAGGGGAGAACGTAATCCAAACCCACAAATTACTCTCTTGGAACCGAAGCACCACTTCCCACGTTGCCTCCTTTTCTTCCACCATTACAGAGTGATACAAAATCTGCTTTCCATTTAAGATTAAAGTGAACAATTTTTAACCAATATAGTATTAACAACAACCAGACAAATTAAAAAAAAAACCAGTTTCAAGCAAATCTGATTATTTCTTAAGGGAGTTTGGCTTCTAGAACAAAGTGGGGTGGGGATCCTAGACACTAATTGCTGGATTGGGGCTACGTGCCTCTCAGCAATCTGTTCTAATTGCATTTTCTTAGATTCTGTATTTGTCTATTTGCATCTGTTATCCCAGGGCCAAACTAACAGGCACGATTGTTTACATCTTCTGTGTGATCCAGCTTTTGTGAGTGCCCGAAAATCATATTACAGACCCTCTGACCAATCCTGAATCCATATCCCCAACCACCTCCTCTCTCTAGCCCTCACACACGGAGCCAGTATTTCCCCTGCGCCAGGTCACCCAAGGCCAGGTTGCCCAGGGCCAGGTGCCCACAGTGAGAGGCTGTACCTGTAGCCCAGAGCCTGCCTACATTACCCAAGCAGGCCAATCCTAGGCTGTTGCCCTGCCCTGCCTTGCCTGTCCCGTGGAAAACACAGTGAAGGTTCTGGGCCATGCTTTCTCCTTGATCCTTCCACATCCTGACCAAACCCTATGCTCTCCCTGTGGCCCTATGTGGCGTGGTGTGCCCCTCCTCTTGGGAAATGTAAGTAATAAAGTTCTTTCAGCGGCAGTGACCTCTCCGTGTCGTTACTCAGCCACCTTTATAAATTAAGGCTCGGGCACAAATCACAGTCACCGCAAACACGCAGCTCTCACCAGTGTTACAGTCAAGAAAAGTGGAATGTTTTGTTTTCATGGATAATTAAGAAGTCTTAAACCACATACCTCGCAAAACTTTTAAATCTGTCCCTCCCCCTGACCACCTTTTGGAGGTTGTTTTTAGGTAAGATATTTTCTGAGTTACTAATTCACAATCTATTTACAGGTGTGGAGAGAGAAGAAAACAGAAGACAGATGCTCTGCCAGAATACAGTATGGAGCATTTGAAGCTCCTATTTTTTTTTTTAACTCTCAAAATATGATGTTGAGATCAGTTAGATATTCTTAGGTGCTTCAACACCTGTTTCTGGCCAGAGGGTTTCGATTACTTTGCCTCTGATTATTCTCATTCCATGACAGTTCTTTGTTCTGCTGCTCTACTGAGTGATTTATTTTTTAATACACAAAGCAAAGGGTCTTGGGACAGTGGTTCTTGAACTAAGGATAAGAATCACTTGTGTGTTCAGAGGTAGATTCCTGGGCCTCACCCCCCAAGAGGGTGGTTTCAGAAAGTCTGAGATGTTTCTGGAAAGGTGCCAGGTGGATCTGGTGACATGGCCAGTGGTCTATACTCTGAGAAACACAAGGCTCTGAGAAACACAATGTTTTTTGCACGCTGTAATTGTTTGAATAATGGACCCTCAATAAGTAGGTCCGAGTGCCCAACCCCTGTACCTGTGAATGTGACCTTATTTGAAATAGGGTCTTTGCAGAAATGATGAAGGATCTCAAGATGGGATCATCCTGGATTTAGGGTGGATCCAATAACTGGTGTCTTTATAAGAGAAAGGAGAAGAGAGTTGAATCAGAAACATGGAGGAAAAGCCCACATAAAGATGGAGGCAGATATTGGAGTGATGCAGCCTCAAGTCAAGGAGCATGGGGAGCCACGGGAAGCCGGGAGAGGCAAGGAAGGATCCTCCCCTAGAGACTTCAGAGAGTGTGTCCCTGCTGACTCCTTGATTTTAGACTTCTGGCCTCTAGAACCGTGAGAGAACACACTCCTGTTGTTCTAAGCCACCAAGTTTGCGGTCATTTGTTACAGAGGGCAGAGGAAACTCACACAGGCATAGGCCCAGTCTGAACCAGGGAAGTGCATCAGGCATGCCGTGTGGGCCTGCCCTGCTTTATACATGCTGTAAGTAAACTGAATCACGTTTACCAAATAAGGACCGTTTGCCGTGGATCTTTGGTAAAGGACAAAATTCCATAATGTGATCAACTTCTTCAACTTTCTATGTTTCAGGAAGTTCTATTTTTTTCATAAAACTCATATAATCCCTAATTCCCTTCTCTTTGTTGTGGCTGTTTGAAAATAACCTGTCCAGTTATCCATCAGAACTTGACAATTTATTTCTGGCCAGAGATTTCTTCTGGTGCTCATTCTTCCAGACAACAAATGCTCTAACATGTTCTAAAAGAATATTAACATCATAACCACCTTGATTCTTCAGAAAGCTCAGATCTCTCCAGGAGCTGATGTTCTTAGGCTTCCCTCAGCAACTCAAAGGACATTTGGTAACATCTGTTGGGAGCATTGCCCTGCATGCTTTTGGAGACTGCTTAAACAACAACAACAACAAAGTCAGGGGACGACTGACCCAATTGTCTCTTCTTGCCAACGGCTGTAAGCCTGTTCAGTAGAGCAGCAGGGGATATCAAAGCATTACCTAAACTAGGAGCTACTTTCAGGGCCTTGGAAGAAACTCCACTGACCCAGAAGAGGTGAAAAGCATCTTGTGTCTTGATCTCAGCTGGTCTTTAGTCAAGGGTCTCAAACTCAATTGTCTACAGGGACTAGGCAGGTGACAGAAATGAGTGATGCAGGCCGGGTATTAGGCAACAGGGAGTGGTGGGGACTGTAATAAACAACAAAAAAACCCCGCATGCCCTTTCTAAAGGGAACCTCTGACACTCACCTCCAGTGGAGTGCTGCTGTGTGAGATATGAACCCAGAGTTTGTCAAATGGTTTAGTTGTTTTTTCCCCCCAAATAGTTAAATTTTTCAAGAAAAGTAGGAAGTCCAGATTTTTATGTAGAATGTCTCAACTTTCAAAACGTTGTATAGGCAAAAACCAAGTAAACAGAAATAAGACATAGTTGAAGGCTGCCTGCCAGTTTATGATGCTGCCTTAGGTAAAACGTAAAGAGACCCATTTGCTTGAGCAGACCCCTCCAGAAGTCAGTAGGAATGCGAGCAGAAGTGTTAGGAAGCAGTGAATGTGTGTGTGCACGCACATGTGCACTTTTGCCTACACTTCCATGTACAGATTAAGTAGATGCCTTGTTTTATTCACTTCCCCAGGAAAGTGGCAATCTGGTTGTAGAGACAAAATGTAGTCAGGTGAAACCTCTATGAAGAAAGTATGTTTGGGGTGCTAGGTGATCTAGTCTAGACTAGTGCTTCTCAAACTTCAATGTGCACATGGATCTTCTGGGAATCTTGTTGTAATGCAGATTTAGATTAAGTTAATCAAGAGTGGGGTCTCAGATTCCACATTATAACAAGCTCCCAGGTGAGGCCATGTGCTGGTACCAGGACTACACTTTGAGTATGGAGGTTCTAGATCAGTGGTTCTCACACCTGAGAGGCTCTCACCTGGAGGGCTTGTGAAGACTATCCCCAGGGTGTCTGATTCAGTAGGTCCAGGGCAGAGCCTGCAAATTTGCATTTCTAACATGTTCCCAACACGTGATCCTGATGCTGGGCGTTGCACTTTGAGAACCACTGGTCTACGCTGTTAATATTAAAGGTATTCAGAGAAGCTACAAAGTTTTGCAAGGCGAGTCCCCTAACATGGGCTCCTGTCTGTGCAGTTGCTCTTCCTAACTAGGAAAGGACAAGCCTCAGGAAAACAAGTGATATCTGCAGGGGTCCTACCCTGTGCTTGGAGAGGCCTTCTCTGGTCGCTTCCCCCACCCCCACCCCCCGCTCCACTCCAGCCCTGCAATACAGTATCTTGTTTGATTTTCTTCCCAGCTTTATCATCATCTGAAATGGTCTTATTGGAGTTGTTTGCTCTATTGAGGTATAGTTTACATATAATAAGGCACACAATTCCTAGGAGTTGAGTTCAATGAGTTTTGACAAATGAATACAGTGTATAACCTATACCCCTATCAAGATCTAGAACATTCCATTGCTTCAGAAAACTCTTCTGTGCTCCTTTCCAGTCAACTCCCTTTTTGCCTCCCCATCCCCCACTCTCCAGAGCAGCACCCACTGTTGTCTTTTATCATCATAGAAAAGTTGTTTTGCCTATTCTTGTACTTCATATAAATGGCATCATACACTATGGCTCGTTTCAGTCTAGCTCCTTTCACTCATCATAATGTTGGTGGGACTCCTCTATGTTGTTGCATGTGCAGGCAGTTTGTTCCTTCTTCATTTATACTAACTAGTACTTTATTGTATAAATATACCACAATTTATTTCTCCGATCACCTGTTGGACATTTGGGTTGTTTCTGGGCTTTGGTAATGATGACGAAGGCTGTTGTGAACATTCATGTACAAATCTTTGTGTGGACCTATGTTTCCTTTCTTTACCTAAGAGTGGGGTTTCTGGATTAGAGGATAGATGTATGTTTAACTTTATAAGAAACTGCCCAACAGTTCTCTAATGTGGTTGTACCATCTTACACTCCCACCAGGGAAATAAAGAAGTTCCAGTTGCTTCTCCTCCTTGTCAGCATTTGGAACTGCCAGCCTTTTAAAAAATTTTACCTATTCTTGGGGGCGGGGGTATATGTAGGTGTTTCTCCTTGTGGTTTAAATATGCATTTCCCTAATGACTAATGATGTTTCCTTGTTGTTGTTCTTAATTTACTTATATTTTTGTTTTATATGTTATAATGACTTATATTCATGTCCTACCAGAATATAAGCTAAGTAGTAACTTTATTTTGTTTACCAGTACATACCAATTCAGACAACAGTATTTTTTTCTTCGATATATATTTGATGAATGAATAAATAAGGAGTGCCAATACCAATTTCCTACCGGCTTCATAGGCAAAATGATTGTATAGCCTTTATTCCAGGGACGTAGTTGGCAACTCTTTTTGAAAAGGGGACAGCACAAGCCTACATTGTGTCTGGAACCAAATGGCACAAAAGGATCAGCCATAATTACAATTGCCGAAACCTGCCTTGTATCCACAAGCAACGAGAGGTCATGGGACCTCAAACTTAAGGGCCAAGTTGGTGCTGGGGCAGAGTTGTAGCAACAGGCTGAAGAAATGACCCAGACATAGGAGGTAACATGGAATCGAAGTTAGGATGGCACAGGATCACTACTGGGGAAAAGTCAGGAGCAGAGGCGTCAGCTCTGCAGAGGGTCAAAACAAGAGCAAGTCAGCACCAAACCAGCACCAGCCAGTTTCAGTGGTGAAAATGAACCAGGAGTCTAGTCAGCTCCTACAGGATTGAAGTCCAGAAGTAAGAAGCATACAAGGTGCACTACAAAGAACGTTAGAAGTCAGACAAGACTGCAGGTGGGGCAGCAGGTGGTATCAGGAGTCTTGAACATGTTATTACCAAAAGGACTTCCAATCAAGGTGGCAGCCTGAGCACCAGTACAATACGCCCACCACCTCCCACCGCACACAAAGATGAAGCATGAGAGACTGTGGACTCTGAGAAACAAACTGAGGGATTCAGAGGGGAGGCGGGTGGGGGAACGGGATAGGCTGGTGAGGGGAAGTAAGGAGGGCACGTATTGCATGGTGCACTGGGTGTTATATGCAGCTAATGAATCATTGAACTTTACATCAAAAAATAAAAAAATAAATTAAAAAAATTTAAAAAAAGGAGGAAACACACACACACACAAGATCAATATCCTCGATTGTGTTAAAAAATTGTCTTCTATTTTATGAGGGCTTTTATTTAGGAAGTACTAAAATGTATTAAATACCTCTTGATTGATTTATTCATAAAATTTTTAAACCTTTAACTGACTCATATATTTTTACTATTAAACCCACTCTTATTATTTTTTGAAGAACATGCATACTGTTTTTCATAGTGGTTGTACTAATTTGCACTCCCACCAGCAGTGTGCTAGAGTTATTTTTTCCCATATACTTGCCAACTTATCTCTTTATTTTTTAAAAATTTTTTATTTTTTATTTATTTATTTACTTAATTTACCATGTTGAACTTTTTTTTAAAATTATATTCTAATATAACTACCATATGATCCAGCAAAAAAAAAAAATGCAAGATAAAATATATTTTTAAAAGTCCTATCGGGGCGCCTGGGTGGCACAGCGGTTAGGCGTCTGCCTTCGGCTCAGGGCGTGATCCCGGCGTTATGGGATCGNTCTTGTCATTTTATTTTATTTTTAAAAAATTTTTTATTTTTATTTATTTATTTACTTAATTTACCATGTTGAACTTTTTTTTAAATTATATTCTAATATAACTACCATATGATCCAGCAAAAAAAAAAAAAAAGAAATGCAAGATAAAATATATTTTTAAAAGTCCTATCAATGTATTACTGAGCTCAAAACAAGGAAAGTTGTGTTTTAGGTGCTAGAGATGAGTGGGGAGTGGGAACTGGAGCCCTGTCTGGAGTCTGGAGTGTGTCCCGTAGCAGTACCCCAACCAGATCTGTAGCTGAGGAGCTCGAGTCTTACACTTCTAGGGAAGGGAGCTGAGACCGCAGGAGCCCTACCCAGGGAGGCAGCAGGGATAGGATACTTCTAGCAGAGTGAAGACATCCAGCACCCAGAAATTAAGCCAAAAACTGGTTGATAATTGATAGATGCCACATAGTCCTGCAGACTAGAAAATTACATAATCACCCCAGAAGAATGCCTCTGTGTCCCATGGCACACACACAACTTCGCACAAGACCTTTCCTGCTGGAAGTCACCAGCAATTGCTTCAAAGCCTCGGAAGAGGAAATCTCACCCAAGTTACTACAGGTAATGGGTCACTGTGAAAGGGGTTATACAGTAGAACAGAAGGAATAGGATCCATAAGGTCAGAATGGACCTCACTGAAACACTAATAGATGGCTTTGAGAAAGAACTGAATATAAATCTGAGAAATGAAAAATACAGGCATCGGAAAAAGATTAAAAACCTGAAAGCATATGAGAAAATGTTAGTCACCTTTGATCCAATAATTCTACTTCTAGAAATTTATCCTAAGGAGACAATCCAGAATTCAAAGATTTATGTACAAAAATGTGTAGTGTAGAATTATTTGTAATGGAAAAACTGGAGGTACCCCAAATGTCCAGTAATGGAGGAACAGGCAAGAAAACCATGTGATGGGAGGAAAAGCATGTGGGTTTGGGGGTCAGAGTGACCTAGGTTAGTTAAGGTTATGGGGCTACTGTTAGCTGTGGGTCCCGGGCAAATCATTTTGCCTTTCTCAGCTCTACCTGGGAACACTAATATCCACCTTCCAGGATTGATGTAAGGTGGAGAAATGATGACGTCGAGGGCCTGGTATATAAAAGGCCCACCCTAAGTTGTGCCTCTTGTTATCATTATGCTCACACCATGGGATCATTAATGTGATGGTCACAAGGAATTCTGAGTGACTCAGGGAATGGCAAAACAAACACGCAAACAGAATACCAGGTTATAAATATGATCTGCTCTCGTAGAAGCTTCATGAAGCAATCAGTTAAAGGAAGGAAAATTCACCAGTTATCTTTGATTATCTCAGGGTTGAGGAATTATGGGTGATTTATATCCTCCTGTCTACACTCTTCTCTGTTTCCCCAGTCTTGTTTCCGTTTTACAAAGAGTGTGTATCACTTTAATAATTAAAAAGAAAAAAAGATTCATACAGAAATCCTGTCACCCCCAGTTCTTAGAGGAAGCCTTCTGCATTCATCTTGTTGCCTTGGGAACCAAAATTATTTCTCACTGATTGCTGGGGATGCAATTCAGCGGGGCCTGGATGTTTCCGGGCGCTGTTACCTGAAGTTGTAGCCAGGGTACAAGGACTCATTGGTGGTCTTGTCGTCAAGGCGACGGAAACTGTATTTTGGACGGCAGTGATGGAACCAGCCGTCCAAGTTGCAGTCCCAGTAGATCTCAATGCCCATGATCCCTCCCTGGGGAAGACAAGGAGATACAGCCTCTAAGTCCTGCTGTACTTGGGATGCAGCCGCCAGACCTCTCCCTGCACAGGGGTGATCACTGAGGGAAAGGTTTTCTTTTTAGAGAGACACAACAGATTTAAGTTTCAGAGCCCCGAGCACAGCCCCATCTAACACACACAAGAGGCTGCAAAAGCATCTCCCTGCTCCTCCTCCCATCTGGACACAACCTTAGATTGATTTTCCTAAAATACAGCTTTCAGTAAATCTCTTCCATAATCTAACACCTTGAATGGCGGCCCCCCCATTAAAGATTAAATTGAAGCTTGTTACATTGGAATTCAGGAAACCCCATCACATATCTTTTCTGCTTTACCTCCCAACACTCCCCTGGAGAAAGCTCTTATTTCACATTGTCTACTCTTTCCCCTAAACACAATTGGCATTTTCATTTCTTTTTTTTTAAATAGCTCTATTAAGATATAGTTCCAATACAATTTGTGCAAGTGTATAAAAATGTATAATTCAACAGTTTTAGTATATTCATGTATATGTGTGACTGTCACCATAATAAATTTTATAGGTTTCATTGCCTCCAAAAGAAACCCCTAAACTTTTAGTCAACACCCCTTCCCACCCCTCCTCTCAGCCCTAAGCAACCACTAATTTACTTTCTGTCTCTATAGAGTTCCTTATTCTGAATTTTCATATGAGTGAAATCATATAATATGTGATCTTTCGTGATTGACTTCTTTTACTTAGAATAATACTTTTATTTTTATTTATTTTTTTAAGTAGACTCCACGCCCGGTGTGGAGCCCAATGTGGGGCTTGAATGCACAACGCTGAGATCAAGACCTGAGCTGAGATCAAGAGTCGGATGCCCAACTGACTGAGCCACCAGGTGCCCTGAAATTGTCATTTTAAAGGTAGTGGTAAGGGAAAGCTTCAGTGAGCTTATATTTGAGCAAATGTTGGATGCAGGTGAGGGAGATAGCTAATGCTATGTCTGGGGCTAGACTGTTCCCAGGCAGAGGGGAAGAGCAGAAGAAAATTCCCAAGGTGGGGTGCTACCTCTCTAAAACAAATAAATACCTAAAATCTTTAAAAAGAAAAGAAAATTCCTGAGGTATGAAAATGCCTCGGGTGTACTAGAAGGTCCATTTCCCCTGGTGTCTTCACATGAGTTAATAATACATGGTTCTTTTTTTCGCTTAAGCCAATTGAGTTTGGTTTTCTTTTTGCCCCCAAACTGCTTTTTAATGGATTCTTTGCTTGAATCAGTTGAGTTGGATGTCTATAAGGTGCAACTGGAAGAATCCTGACTAATCCAGGTGTGCTGGTCTGAATAATGGCTCCCAAAGGTATTCCTATTCCCAGGTCCCAACCTCGGAATCTTCAGCTATGTTATCTTATACGGTAAAAGAGACTGCGGATGCGATGAAATTAAGGATCTTGANTCCAGGTGTGCTGGTCTGAATAATGGCTCCCAAAGGTATTCCTATTCCCAGGTCCCAACCCTCGGAATCTTCAGCTATGTTATCTTATACGGTAAAAGAGACTGCGGATGCGATGAAATTAAGGATCTTGAGATGGGGAGATTATCTTGGATTATCCGGGGGGCCCTACATGTTTCCTTTTATAAATGCTTTCCCTGAAAAAATGCTTTCTCTGAAAAAGACCACTATCTTTATAAGAGGGAGGCAGGCGGAGATTTGGCACAGAATAAGTCAGTGTGACCACTGAGGCAAGATACTATGCAGCTGACTTCGAAGCTGGGAGAAGGGGCTACGAACTTCTAGCTCCAGAAGGTGGAAATGGCAAGGAATAGATTCTCCTTTGGAGCCTCTGGAGGGTGCATGGCCCTGCTGATTTTGGTCCAGTGAAACTGATTTTGGTCTTCTGACCTCCAGAAGTGTAAAAGAAATGTGTGTTGTTTTAAGCCACCGAGATCACGATGGCTCGTTACAGCAACCACGGGAACTACTGCCCAGGGATGTCACTCGCAGGGTTGTCATGGGATTAGATGGGGTAATTCAGGGAAAGGCCTTGGCACTGGGCAGGGATTTACTGAATGCTCAATAAAGGGAGCCCTATAACAAGACCCAGGGGCCTGGCCTCTTGGCCATTTGACATCTTCCATCCCCCGACACACACCCTCGCTATCCAGAGACGCCACTAACCTGAATTGCCACATCTGAAAAATTATCTCCTGTTTCTTGGAAGATATCTCCTAGTCGGAAAATGGGACACTGCGGATTCTGAGTCTTGTGAAAGGTACAAGTGATGTTTACACCCGGCAAGATGTTTCTCCTGCACACAACAAGAAGCAAGCAAGCAAACAAACAAACATGTTTTTGAAAACAGAGACTCATCTCTTTCATAGGAGTGAGCCAGTTGGTAGCTGGGTTCCATGAGGGGCCCCGGGGATCCTCAGCCCCTGGGATTCACGCCCTTGGGTAGTCCCCTCCCACCCTGTGCTGGGTTGGTCTTTGTGACACTAGCATGTAGCAGAAATGATGATGTGTCACTTCCGAGCTTAAGTCATAAAAGCCTGTGGCTTCCATCTTGTTTACTCTCTTGCTGGTTTGTTCTCTGTCCCTCTTGGATCACTTGCTCTGGGGGAAGCCAGACAGCATTACCAAGGGCACCCAGGCAGTCCTACAGGGAGGTCCATATGATGAGGAACTGAACCTCCTGCTGACAACCAAGTGAGTGAGCTTGGTGGAGGATTCTCAGCCCCAGTCAAGCCAGGGATGACTGCAGTCCCCACTGACAGCTTGACTGCAACCTGAGAGACCCTGAATCAGAACCACCCAGTGAAGTCATTCCCACATTCCTTACCACAGAACTGCGTGAGATAATACACGTGGGTTGTTAAGCTTCTGAATTTTGGTGTAATCCATTACACAGCANACCACCCAGTGAAGTCATTCCCACATTCCTTACCCACAGAACTGCGTGAGATAATACACGTGGGTTGTTAAGCTTCTGAATTTTGGTGTAATCCATTACACAGCAGGAGGAGCTCACGGCCAGACATTCTGGGCACTTACGTGGTGTAGTTGTGGCCAGGGAAGTCGATGTTATTCTTGATGAGCACAGTGAAGTTTTCAGCACTGTTCAAGAGTGCGGGCCTGAGAGAGGAGAAATGGGGATCAGTGTGGGGCCAATGGGACCACGGGCTTCTGGTTTCTGGCTTGGGTCATTGCAATGAGTGAAGAGATATATAGTCTAGTGGGCAAAACCTTCCTAAAAATCTAAAAAAGAGGAAGAATTTCTCTCTTCCTGAGACCCCATGGCATTTACTATAACCCTTCTCACACTCTGATGTAATTGTATGTTTAGGTATGTGTGGTGATGTGCTGGTGAATGTTTAACATTTCTTTCCCCCAGTGGGGAAGAAAAGCTCTGATATGTACCATTTACTGACTACTGGAGTGTAAGTACTCCCACCATGGCTGATCTCAAGCCACTAGTGGGGATTACTGGACTTGGAGTTGGGAAGGGATGAGCATAATTGACTCAGAGTCAGTATAAGCCAGCTCCAGCACAACCCTGTTTGTATTTTTCCCAATAGGCTTGGATTTTTTTTTTTTTATCTTGACATCCCCAGCCTTTAACACAGGGCCACACACATATAGTGGGCTCTATCAGTCATAGGTCGATAGGCTCTGAGTAGCATAAATTCTCCATGAGTTAAAGGAGCCCAAATCCTAGACTTTAGGAAGGTCCACCCGCAACCCATCAATTCATTCATTAGACAAATATTTATTCTGCTGGGCATTGGGAGTACAGTGATGAACAAGACGGTCAAGGTTTTTTGTCCTTATGCAATTGACAGTCTGCTAAAGATGGAGAGAATTGGCTGTGGATAAAGAGATACAGCTGGTACCTTATTGTTGGCAGGCCTGAGTGGGGGGCAGATATATATAATGGGAATAGCACCAGGAAAGGATGGAGTTATTTGGAAGGGGGCACCAAGAATGATCTACTTTTTATTCCAGAATTGCCAGAGCCCCGCTTTACCTCTATTTAGGATATAACTATAGAGAACACTATAGTTTTTGCCTGCCCAGTATCCATTCCCCTTCTGTTAGAAGCACCTCAGTTTTCTCCCTTTGGGATAGCCTGGTCTCTTCCACTCTCAGCCCGGAGGGTTGGGTGGGGAGGAGTCCCTCTCCTGCCCATCCTTACAGCTCCCAGTATGGGCAAGTGATCCAGAGCTGGCTAAACAGAATAATCCAATCCTCTTGGCTATAGTGTTGGTTCATAGATTGTTGTATGACTTAGGCCAATGAAAACATTCTAGGGCTTTTGTAGGAAATACTGAAAAAAGAAGAACTCATTTTCTTTAGGATTGCCAGTAGTAAAGACAATGTAAACCTGGAATTCCCTGGACCACAGTGTGAGGAGAACCAAAACAGAAGAAAGAATAACTGGGGGTGGGGTTGGGGGTGAGGATGGGGGTTGGAAGAGACAGAAAGAAAAAGAGAGAATCTTAATGACATCATTTTTATTTGAAGCCTGGATCAAGCCTTTCCTGAAGCTAGGCCTTCTGGACTCCTCATTTATAGGAATTTAAAAAAATGATAACATTGTCTTTTTTCCTGAAGCCAGTTTAAGTTGTATTTCTTACATTTGCATAAAAAAAATCTTACAACAAATGCCTACTACATGCCAGACCATTTACCTTTAGAACACCCTAAATCCCATGCTTCCTGGGCAACATTCTAAGAATAAGAGCACTTGAAACTTGAAGGATCAAAGCCCTTTATTCCTCTCTTATGACACTCTTAACTTTCTGTCTTGAATTACAGCTCTCTGTACACATGTCTTACCTCTGATTAGACTGCAAGAGGCTTGGGACCTGCTTGCTGTCTGGGTCTGCTTATATTTTTAGCACAGTCTCTTGCGCATAGTTACATGTAAAATAAATATCTAATACCTCCTACGTGGCATTGGATGTGTTGACTGAAAGATTAAATGAATCATTTGAGTAATCCCTTTGTATAACATACGAGGAAACTGAAGTTCAGGGGGCTGCTTGCCCAAGGTCACGTAAAATTGCAGTCCAAGGATCTGCATATTGGAGATGTCCAATATTTATCTGATGAATAAGTTGGTGACTGAAAACCACAGGCAATCAAGAGGCCTCTTGCCTTGAACCAGGGACTACTTGAGTGTTAGCTGATTTCTTACTCAGGCCCTGGGCGATTCTTTCTGTGAAAAAGAAACTTCTCTGACCTAGAAATAAACCTGGGTGGTACCATTAATGATTGAGGGCCGGACAGGCTGACTCTGCCGAGTGCTTCCCACACTGATATAGGAAGCCTTTGCCTGCACCTTCTAAAAAGTCAGCTTGGGGCAATCTTCTCTTTGCTCCAAAGATGCTGATGGTGTGGTCTTGAGTCATATTCGTCTAGAAGCTAGAGCTTCTCCCATAGAGTATCCTCTAGGCATGTGTGGCTATTAAAATTGAATTTAAATTAAATTAAAAATTCAGTTGCTCAGTTGCAGCAGCTACATTTTAGAGTGCCCAGTGGCCACATGTACCTAGTGGCTACCATATTGGACAGTGCAGGTACAGAACATTTTCATCATTGCAGAAAGTTCCATTGGACAGTGCTGGTCTAGAACCACCACACTTCTAGGGGCAGATCATTTGTGTGTGTCTATGCATGTGTGTCCATGTGCACGTGTGTGTGTGCATGCATTTGTGTGCATTATTCAGCACTTACTGTAAGCCAGGCATGGGGGCTCACTTTGCTTTTGAGGTACAAGTGTCATCTCATTTAATTCTCACAACAGCCCCATGAGGTAGGGACAACTATTATCCTCATTTTACAAATAAGGAAAATGAAGCTCAGGGAGGTTAAGCCGCTTGCTCAAGGTCACACAGCAAGGAAGGGTTAGAGTCAGAATTTGAATCCAGGTCTCTCTATTCTGCTGAAATGTACCAATCTCTGTGGTTTGTGAGATTTAACAACCAGTTCTGCTTTCTGGGACTGATCTTGTGTGTTAAAGAGAAGATCAATAAATCTGTATGTCACTGTGATCACTTAATTTAAGAAAACTTCTCTTCTCTCCCTCCCTCCCTCTTTCCCCCTCCTTACTCTCCCCTTCCCCTTTCTTCCTTTTCCTTTCCTCCCACCCTTCCTGCTACCTCTCCATCCTTAATCGCTCAGTATGGACACCGACCAGTCAGAATGGGACATGCTGTAGTGCTAGAGGAGGGCTCCAGAGGTGCTCTGTAAGGTGCTGGGACAACCAGGGGCCCAGAGGCACTCAAGGGTGCTCAGGGTAGTAGTTAAATGCCAGCCGGTACAGAATTATTACAACATTTTAACAATTACCATGGCCTTCTCAGAGACCACTGGTGTGCCTGGGATGGAGGGTCACCAAGTCAGAAGGACCCAGGACTTTTCACTTTTCATCTGCTCAATGGTCGGGGCCATCTCATCCCACCCCCCCCTCCCCCGCAGCTCACCGGGGGGCGTCTTCCACTTCCTCGATGGGACACCAGGCAGAGACTTCACAGGTCTTCAGCCTCTCTTTATATACTACACACCTTCCGGTCTGGATCCCTGGTGGGGGGTGGGGGTGGGGTTAAGGGGTCAGAGAAGCACAGGTGTGAAAACTGTGGGCGCATCATGAACTCAACCCAAGCAAGAGACTATTTATTTATGTTTTTCAACCCAAGCAATTTCAGTTTCCACGAGACCCCATTTGAACCACAAACTTACATAAGGAAACTCAAGCAAGGAACATATCGGACAACAAGCTTTTTTTAAAAAAGATTTGGAGAGAAGACAGAGAGACCATGGATGCTGTTGGCTTTTTTGGTTTCTTTGCAAGAAAAGATGCCGAGCGAGAAGCTGAGCAGGGTATGTTCTCACCTGGCATACATGGACTAGAACTGGGCGTCTAAGTAGGCATTGGAGTAAGGGGTGTGCAGCATGGACCAGGGATGTGCAAAGCCACAGAATGAACATGGCATATCTTCCTGGAGTGTTAATGTCACTAGCAGATTCCCGAGGGACAAGTTAAATAGGCCTATTTTTGTGTATGTGTGTGTGTTATAACCACTGATGGTTTTATCTTTTTTGTGGTCTTTTTTTTTTATTATTGTCATGTGCCTCTTTTTTTTTTTTTTTTAAGATTTTATTTATTTGACAGAGAGAGAGCACAAGTAGGCAGAGCAGCAGGCAGAGGGAGAGGGAGAAGCAGGCTCCCCATTGGGTAGGGAACCCGATGCAGGGATCGATCAGGGATCGATCCCAGGATGCCAAGATCATGACCTTAGCTGAAGGCAGCCGCTTAACCGACTGAGCCACCCGGGCACCCCTGTCATGTGCCTCTTTAAGTTAAAACAAGAGATAAAGAAATTCTGTAGGTTAGTAGTGGTATGTCCCCAGGCGCCCTGGGGCTACAATTCCGTACGGCTCAACCTTTGGGCAAATTCAAGGGGGAAAGCTCAGCATAGGCAGATGGCACTGTGGGCCATTGGATTTTCCTGCCAATGAGCACACTGAAGATGCTAATTCTGGAGGTTTTCAGGAGCTGCCGTCACTGGGGAATTAGATCACATTGCTAGTCAGCAGCCAGTCCTCTGGGGACAGAGCAGAGGCATGGGACAGACACAGGTCCTCCCATGGCCTGGTGAGGGTGGAAGAAGGCAGCTGAGAGCCAGAGGCTAAAGATTTGAACTTTAGGGCATTGTGAATGTCACCAAGATACCAGACCACCCACCCCCCAGGATCCCAGAAAAGAAACAGAACTTACCTTTGCTCTGCGGGTCCATCCGTCCCTTTTTACAACCCCTGTCAGAGGAACAGATCGTCCTGCGGGTGGGAAACTGCAGGGAGAAGGACAGGATAGTGGGGAGTAAGCAACGTGTGTCTCTTAAGATAAAGAAAAGCAGATGCCTCTGTCCACACCAAAACTTGTACATGAATGTTCACAGCAGCACCATTCACAGTAGCCGAAAAGTAGAAACAACCCGAATATTCATCAGGACACATAAAGCGTAGTGCATTCATACAGTGGATATGATTTGGCCGTAAAAAGGAAGGAAGCACCGACACCTGCTACAACACAATGACCCTTCAAAACGTGATGCCGAGTGAAAGAAGCCAGCCCCCAAAGGCCACATATTGTATGATCTCAGCGATATGAAATACCCAGAATAGGCAAATCCACAGAGACAGAAAGTAGATCGGTGCTTGCCAGAGGCTGAGGGAAGAGGGGGTTGGGGAGTGACTGCTAATGGGTACAGGACTTCTTTTTGGGGTGATGAAAATGTCCTAGAATTAGGTAGTGTAGTGGTACAACATTGTGAAAATACGAAAAAACACTCATTTCCACACTTTAAAATGGAGGGCTTTATGGCATAGGAGTTATATGTCAATAAAAAAGAAAAATAAATTAAGAATCTAAAAAGCAGATGCCATGGCAGCCAGGTACCACTTTCAGGAAAGCCCCCGCTGGAGAGCAGGGGGCCTGGTCCAAGCAGCACAAAGGCTGAGCAGGAAATGGGAAGGAAGGGGTGCCAGCCAGCACTTTCTCCTGGCCTCAGAAAATGAGGTCAGCTAGGTCTTCTGAGGACAGAAGGAAAAGAGAAATGAGATGACCAGTTTATGCACATTTGGCTTTCTGTTTTCTAGGGAGCAGGTTTAATGGCCAGTATTAGGGGAGCCAGAGCCTGACTGTAGTGTGAAAATGGCCTCTGCCCATCATCTTCCTCTGACCTGTGTCCCCTCCAGCAACTCTTCTCACCCGCCCGACCACTCCAGGTCCCCTCCTTACATCAGGACATAACCCCTGCTGTTGGCCTTCTGTCTTGATAAAGTTTGTCATCACGAAGAAGGAGTTCCCCTGCAGAGAAAGAGGAGAGGAGGCAAATGCTAGGCCTTGGAGAGCAGAACTACTTAATCGTAATAATCCAGCCTGCTCAGTGCCTGGGGGTGAACCTTCCACTTTCTAAACTATACTCTAGAAATCAGGTCCGGGAGAAACTTGGGCTGTGCTGAGGGCTTAATATCAAAGCTAGATGAGCTGCCCTCCTGAGCTGAAGGAGAGCAAAGGGACATTCAAACTGATCAAGTATTCATTTTCCATTCCAGCCTTAAAAGCAGCCTTGTCATTTTTTGGACACAATAAAATCCCATTAAATTGAAACTTAAGAAACCTGGGGAGGGGGTAGGACGATAGAGGTGTTGGCTTCATCAGAACGCTGTTAAGATTATCCAGGATTTTAATTAAGGGGCAAAAGGCAGCCAACAACCCAGGAAATAGCTGGAGATCTTACTGACCCCCCATTAGAAACAAACAGATAGTGGCCTTGGTTTTACGGTTTTGCAAAGCACTCCAGCTCCCAGAGACTGCAAAAGTGCCCTTTTGTCCCTCCAGCCTCCCTATCTGTTCTTTGGTGTTCTCATTCCTACTTTGGTTTCTCCTTTTTGACTATTCTACTTTTATTTCCTCTTCTTTTTTTTTTTTTTTTTTAAGATTTTATTTATTTGACACACAGAGAGACAGCCAGCGAGAGAGGGAACACAAGCAGGGGGAGTGGGAGAGGAAGAAGCAGGCTCCCAGCGGAGGAGCCCGATGTGGGACTCGATCCCAGAACGCCGGGATCACACCCTGAGCTGAAGGCAGACGCTTAAGGACTATGCCACCCAGGCGCCCCTTATTTCCTCTTCTTGCAAACTGAAGCAGTCACAAAGCCTCTCCCTGCAATCCACACCCTTCCTCTCTTTGTCATCTATTTCCTTTCCCTTGTGCAGAAATGTATCTGAGTGAGTTTTTTCTGGACATTTTTGTTGATAAAACTCCACACAATTTAGAAGGGCCAGTCCTGTCTAGGCAGGAAGTTCTTTGTCCTGGATCTAGGCAGACCTTGCTGACTTGATGGCCCTGCTTCTAAAAAGCTGCGTATAAATCAAGTGTGAGTGAATCAAATCGTGCTTTAAATGCACCAGGACACACTGCTATTTTGAGAAACCCCGTAGGACTTGATAAAGCAAAGTATCATCTTTGAGCTGCTGGATCTGACCCAATTTTGCAATTTTTAGGTTTTCTCGGTTGGGATTTTCATAGAGCTTTTTAAAATAGGGCTGGTGTTTTTCTGGCATGAGGCTCTGGGTCCCAGAGGAGGGAGGCAGGGGCCCTGGTGACAGTGACCAGGGAGGAGTCCTTGGGAGTTGCTGACAAGAGCTCACCTGCAAAGGGAAGGTGTAATCCGCCGTGTCAAAGACCCCAGACACCATCTTCTTCATTCCATTCTCCAATATCTCCGCCTTCACCTCTGCTATCCCTTTCACCTTGGTGTGGACGGAACTGATAAGAGGCTCTTTCTTTTGGTACCGCTTGTCACTGATCAAAGCAAAGCTAAATGGCAGACACAGAAAAGCATCAGTGGTTTTCTCAAGGGAGGCCCAGTGCAGTGGTGTTGGATGCAGGTTCCGAGGGCTGCCTGCATTCACCTCCTAGCTTTGCTGGGTGACTTTGGACAGGCTACCTGCCTTCTCTGTGACTCATTTTCCTTATCTGTAAAGTGGGAAGAATCATCTCTACCTCAGGGGTGGTTGTGAGGATGAAATGAGATATATGTGCAGACTCCTCAGCATCGTACCTGCGCGCTGTGAGCACTCACCGCATGGAAATGATGGCCCCCAATGTCAGTCTCCAGTATTGCCTGATATAGACCCTGATTTACAGGGCAACTTCTCAAATACCAGAGTCCAGCTCCAGATTGTCCACCAGTTTTGTCCTGGGGCTGAGCAACACATCAACACCTAAGCATGTGTCCAACAAAATGTGGTCTACCCGTACGATGACACCCAAATACGGCCACACTCTACATGCTTTATGTAACTTGCTATTTTTACTCAATAATATATTATTAAAAATTTCCACAACAGTAATGATAAGCATATGATAAAGATAGATCTATGGTATAGAATCATTTTGAATGGTTATAGAGCATTCTAGGGTTTAGATTGGAACATATAAAATTGCTTATTTTGTAGACCAAAGGAGTAGATGTCGGCAATTCCATATAGTTCAACCTAAGAGGCAATTTGTAATAATTTGCCTCCAGTCTCTTCCTAGTGGATATTTAACTGGAAGTTTTGCTCAGTTTTTCCAATTGTAAACATTTTTTTGGGGGGGGTAACCCTGATATATCTCTTACTGTGTGCCAAGCACTGTTTTAAGCATATGTTAATAATATATATTAACTCTTTCAGTCCTCACCACCCCCAAAAGAACCCTGTAGGGAAGGTCCTAGTATTATCCCCACCTTATATCTGAGCAAACTGTGGTACGGACAAAACAAGCGTAAGTTCAAATAGTGCTATAGACTGAATGTTTGTAACTCCCCTAAATTCAAATGTTGAAACCTAATGCCTAGTGTGATGGCATTAGGAGCTGAGGCCTTTGGGAAGTAATTAGGTCATGAGGGCTGAAGGGATTAATGCCCTTATAAAAGAGTTTCCAGAAACTCCTTGCCCCTTCTACCATGTGAGGGCACAGTAAAACAATGGCTCTCTGTGAAGGAGGAAGTGCATTCTCACCAGACACCTTATCTGCCGGCACCTTGATCTTAGAATTCCCAGCCTCCAGAAGTCTGAGAAGTAAGTTTCTGTCGTTTCTAAGCCTTTCGATCTATGGTATTTTTTTACAGCGGCCCCAACAGACTAAGGCACAGAGTAGCAACGCTGGCCCCACAGTTTATGCTCTTTCAGATGCTATTATAAATGCAATTATTTTCTTAATTTTCTTTTTTAATTTCCCCTTGCTGGTGTACAGAAACAACTGATTTTTATGTGTTGATCTCATACCTCGAAACTTTACTGAATTGGTTTATTAACTTTAGTAGCTTTTTGTGGCTTCTTTTTTTTTTTTAAAGATTTTATTTATTTATTCGACAGAGACAGAGACAGCCAGCGAGAGAGGGAACACAAGCAGGGGGAGTGGGAGAGGAAGAAGCAGGCTCCCAGCAGAGGAGCCTGATGTGGGGCTCGATCCCAGAACTCCAGGATCACGCCCTGAGCCGAAGGCAGACACTTAACGACTGAGCCACCCAGGCGCCCCATTGTGGCTTCTTTTGGATTCTCCATATATTGGATCATATGATCTGAGTGGTGTTTTACTTCTTCCTTTCCAATTTGGATGGCTTGTATTTCTTTTTCTTGCCTAATTGCTCTGGCTATAACTTCCAGTACAGTGTTGAATAGCAGCAGTGAAAACAAGCATCCTTGTCTTGTTCCTGATCTTCAGGGAGTAAGCATCTAGTCTTTCACCATGGAGGCTCAGTCTGTTCTCTTCAGCACTATGCTTCATTGCCTCTCCACTCTCCTCTCTCATGTCACCAGGCATGTACTTGCAAAAGAATCTTTTCACGCCAAAGATAATTTCGCACCCTAAGATAAATTTCTGGGTTAAAGGATGCATACATTTTATATTTCAGTTCATTTTGCCAACCCACAAAAAGTGGAGCCCTTTCATGCTCCACCAGCAAAGCAAGAGTGCATGCACCACTTTTAAGAGGGCCTTAACAAATGAACAGTGTAGTTGTGTGGGCTTGGCTGAGGTAGTAAAGGATCTGAATACCATATTGAGGGCATATGGCCAGAGGGATTGAGGTTATTATTTTAAAGTAAAGGAAAATATATTAGCACGGTACAGCCATTTGGAGAGTGTCATCTAGAAGAGGGATCACAGGACAGAACTCTAACTAAAGGGGAGAATGACAGGGAGACTGATTTGGGCTCAGTGTAAGGAAGAAACGTCTAATGGTTAGTCCCAGAAAAGAATAAGCTTTCTTTGTGGTTGCTAGTTGGTGACAGTGATGATGATGATGATGATGATGATGATGATTTTCATTTATCTCATCATCTCCCTTTCTCTGGTCTCCTTTCATCTGCATTCTGACATCATTTCCCACCTTAAAAATAAACCCTCTCTCGATCCCACATTCTTCTCCTACCACCACCACTCAATGCCTCTCTTCTCCTTTGTAGCCAAGTCCCTTGAAAGAGTGAGTCACCACATCCATTTCTGCATCTCCATTCACTCCTCTGCCCACTCCAGTCTGGCTCCCACTCCACCACTTCTCTACATCATCTCTTGCCAAGTAAACAGCAACATCATCCTTGCTACATCTGATAGACATACTACAGATTTGATCTTCCTAAAATTCTCAGCAGCATTTGACCCCCATGACCGTGCAACACCTCCTTTCCCTTCTTCCCTTAGCTTCCTGGAATCCATTCTCCTGACTTTCTTTGGATCTCCATGGCCACCCATCTGAGAATCCTTCAGGGATGTCTGCTCCCCATCACTTAAATGTTAGCATTTCTCAGGGGTCTGTTCTAAGCCCTCTTGTCTTCTCATTTACATCTGCTCTTGCTGGTCAGTTGTAGCTACTTCCATCATTCTAGTTACATCTATATGCTGGTGATATAAAAATACNCTTCAGGGATGTCTGCTCCCCATCACTTAAATGTTAGCATTTCTCAGGGGTCTGTTCTAAGCCCTCTTGTCTCTGCTCTTGCTGGTCAGTTGTAGCTACTTCCATCATTCTAGTTACATCTATATATGCTGGTGATATAAAAATATGTATTTCTAGTTCCAGATTCACATATCTCTCTATGTACTAAGGATCCAAATTTGTATGTCGCATATACATGAAAAACTCAATGCCTTCAGTTCTGAACTCATCTTCCACCCCAGATGGGCTTCCCCCCCACATTTCCTATCCCAATAAGTTCTCCCACCACATATCAGTTGCCCAATCCAGAAACATTCCTTAGCATCCTTTCCCTCATTACCCTTCAACCATTCAATTGTCAAATCCTGTTTTATCTTCCTAATGCTATTCATCTACTTCTCTCCTCTACCGCTGTCACTTCCTTAGTCCAAGTCACTGTCACCTCTCACCTAGACCACCCAGTAGCCTCCTGAATGATCTCCCTGCCTCCATTTGTGCTCCTGTCTCCTCCATATTCTACATGATCTAGTAGTAAAAGCTTGGGCTCTGGAGTGAGAAGCCTGGGTTCAGTCTTGGCTCTACCACTTACTAGCTACATGGCCATGCGTAAGTTACTTAACCTTTCTGGGTCATTGTTTCTTCTTCTGTAATAAGGAGATGTTAGTATTACATTGGGCAGAGTATCTGGTTCTAAACAGAATCCACTCTGCTGAGTTTGAGAAGAAATATTGTCCAGAAAAGGCAAATCTATGTGGTTGAAATTTTTTATAATGAAATGTTGGTGGAAGGGTGGGGAAGACTCTCCGTGCTTTCTCAGTGTCCTCAGAATGAAGTTCAAGGCTGTTCATAATATGATCCTTTTTGGCTTCTCCCGTCCCACCTTTGCCTCCCCTTCTTGGCATCTTGCACTTCAGCCAGCTGACGCATGCTGCTCTGTGAATAATCCATCATTCCTCTTTTCAGCACTGTGCTAAAAACCCAGGAGGGTTGAGAGGTTCCTGCCTTGGGTGGGAGGCTGGGCTGGAGTGGTAGTGCCCAGAAGCCCGTGGGTGTGTGGAAAGCTGGTCCCACAGAGAAGCCTCGGTTTCCAGGGTGAAATGAGAAAACCAGGACAACAAGGCAAGCTCTCCATAAAGCTAAATTTATTCATTTGAAAGGACCATTTGTGTAGACTGTGTGCTTCTAGCTTTCTTGATGGTTTAGTTTAGACATTAATGGAGGGAAGCCGATAGATGGTAGTAGTTGTTTGCTTGCTTGACATCGCTAACAATGCTGTTCGTCGATAAGCTTGCTGCCCCTCAGTCTTCCTCCTGTTAGTAAAGGCATCCTCATTCACCTGGGAACCCAGAATCATCTTCCACCTCCTAGCAAGTCTGTCAGTTCTGCCTACAAAACTTATCCCCGCTTTGCCCACTTCTGTCCACCTGTGCTGTCCTGTTATCATCTGAGTTGCCACCTCTCTCATCTGTTTGACTCTGGCGCCCTTTTCACTGCCGTCCTACTGTCACTCTTGCCCCCCACGATCTGCCTTCTACACAGAGGCCCAAGAGCGCTTTAGAAACAGAAATCAAATGGTTTCACTCCCCCCTGTCAACCCTGTGAGCAGCTTCCCATGGCCCTAAGGAAGAAATTCCAACTCTTCACGCAGTCTGGCCCTTGCCTACCTCTCTGCCCTCAGCCCCTGGTCCTCCCTCCTCTCTCACCGGCTTCTGGAACATGCTGTCCTGGCCGCTTCTCTTTTTTGCTTTCAGATATGTGCATTCACAAATGGCCGAGTTGCAGTTTTATCAACTTGAGGCCCCACAGTACAACTTAAGGCAGCATTTCCCAAGCTGTGGTCTATGGGACTCCATTCAGTGGGATGTAAATAAATATTCCATTAACATAGAAGGAAAACAACAAGGCTGGCAATAGTTTTTCTTTAATTTTATCTTTTACAATATGAAAAAAATGGAGTAGCATTTTACATAGGGGTTATCTTCTAAAGTCAGTGCTTTGGGTAAAAATCATGTCTTGTCAACACTGCCTTTGGTAAAACCTTCAGTTGTCCACAAGGCACAGCAAACAGACCTTCTACCTTCCAATAAGTCCATCAGAGCCTATTTTTTTTCCTCCAGCTCTGGAACAAGTTGCTGTTTTTCCAGTTTTGCTCCAGGTGAAGATGAAGTGATGGCTTATTTTAGGGGACATGTAGGGTAGAGAGTATGTATCTAGATTCATAGGTAGTGTGGCAAGATGGTCACTCTACTGAAAAATTGTGGGAACAGACGGACAGGGATCCCCAACTCAGGCACCCCATCTCATGCCCGAACTGGGGCACCCATTCACTTGGTCATTGCATTGTTGAAATTGTGCTGTCTCTCCCATGGACATGTGTAACTGGATTTGAGGGAGTTAAATGCATGGAAGATAAGGTTCCACCATATGAGAGAAAAATATTTATCATTACAAGTTGCTTTTATAATAAGCTGTTCCTATATACAATAATCTGCTTTTAAGAAATTGTGTGCCAAGAATATCAGGAAATCACGTCACCTGTCACATGGAATCGTGACGCATGATCTATGTACTGGTGCATAAAGGAGCATTTACTAACTGTGCTCTTCATTATCAGTTCTATGATGTCTGGCTCAAGTAGCGTGTCTTATTTTAGAATTTAATATATGTGTTTATTATTTAGTGCTTGTAGTATAGTAAACATATGAATCAAATTGCAATAATCCTAATGATATTATTAATAAGAAGAATTAACACTTGGTGAGGGCTTGCCATACACCAGGTATTTTTCAAGCAACTAATTCTTTTTTTTTTTTAAGATTTTATTTTTTTTATTTATTTGACAGAGATAGAGATGGTCAGTGAGAGAGGGAACACAAGCAGGGGGAGTGGGAGAGGGAGAAGCAGGCTCACAGCAGAGGAGCCTGATGTGGGGCTCGGATCCCATAACGCCGGGATCACGCCCTGAGCCGAAGGCAGACGCTTAACCTCTGTGCCACCCAGGCGCCCCTCAAGCAACTAATTCTTACAACAGCCTTTGTCCTCATTTTACAGAGGAGGAAACCAAGGCTCAAAGCAGTGAAAGATTATTGAATCCACATTTCCAGATCTCAAATCCCAGGTGTGGACATGGTTACTTTCGACAGTCAAAGGAGAGAATGTATATAAAGTGCCTATTATATTCGAAAAGATAATTTTTTTGATTTTTTAAAATTCAAGTATAATTAACATAGTGTTATATTAGTTTCAGGTGTATGATATAATGATTCAACAATTCTATACATTTCTCAGTGCTCATCAAGATAAGTGTACTCTTAATCTCTTTTATCTATTTCACCCAACCCCCACCACCCTCCCCTTTGACAGCCACCAGTTTGTTCTCTGGATTTAAGAGTCTGGATTTCTGTTTGCATCCTTTTTTTCTTTGTTCATGTGTTTTGTTTTTTAAATTCCACATAGGAGTGAAATCATACTGTATTTGTCTTTCTCTGACTGACTTATTTCACTTAGCACTATACCCTCTAGGTCCATCCATGGTGTTGCAAATGGCAAGATTTCAGTCTTTTTTATGACTGAGCAATATTCCATTGTATGTGTACTACATCTTCTTTATCCATTCCTCTGCCAGTGGGTACCTGGGTTGCTTCCATATCTTGATCTTGGCTATTGTAAATAATGCTGCAATAGACATAGGGATGCATGTATCTTTTCCAAGCAGTATTTTCATTTTCTTTGGGTAAGTACTACCCAGTAGTGGAATTACTGGATCATATGATAATTCTATTTTTAAGTCAAAAAGATTATTTTTAAAGATTGCTGCTATTTGTGGAGCTTTTACCCTCTGCCAGACATTTAGAAGTATTTGCAATGCCTTTTCTTGTTTAACTATGACACCTCTATGAACAGATGCAGAAAGGGAGGCTCAGAGAGGTTAAGTGACCTGGCCAAGGAAACTCAGCCAGGATTATAAAATAGGTTGCTCTAACTCTTAGCTGGTAAACTACATTGTCTGACCTTAGAGGTGCAAATTTTCTTCATCATCATCATCACAAAGAGCAATGGGACATTAGCCATTAAGGAACTGTGAATCAAAACCACAATGAGAACCACTGACTAGGATGCCCATAATCCAAAAAAACAGACAAGAGCAAGTGTTTGGTAAGGATGTGGAGAAATTGAAATATACATTGTGGTGGGAATATGAAATGGTGCAGCCATTCTGAAAGCGGTGGTTCCTTAAAATGTCAAAAATAAAGTTACTGAATGATCTTTCATTCAGTAGGTAGGTGCAGTACCCAAGAAAACTGAAAACATGTTCATGCAAACACACATACACCCATATTCCTAGCAGCATTATCCGTTATCCATTATAGCCCCAAACTGGAAACAACCCAAATGTCTACCCCCCAAAAAAGGTTTATCCAGACAATGGAATATTACTTGGCCATACAGAGGAATGAAGTAGAGATACATGTTTCAACATGAATGCACCTTGCAAACATGATGAGTGGAAGAAGCCAGACACAAAGGACCACATAGTGCATGGTTCCATTTCTATGACATGCCCAATATAGGCAAATCCCAGAGACAGAGAGTAGATCAGTGGGTCACCAGAGCTACAGGGAAGCAGAAGGATTGGGAGTGATGGCTCAGGGCTGTGGAGTTTCTTTTTGAGGTGATGAAAATGTTCTCGAATTGATTGTGGTGATGGCTGCACAACTCTGAATATACTCAATTCACTAAATTGTACACTTTATTTTTTTAAAGATTTATTTGAGAAGGAGAGAGAGCTTGTGAGCAGGGGGAGGGGCAAAGGGAGGAGAAGAGGGAGAATCTCAAGCAAACTCCACTCTGAGTGCGGGGCTGATGTGGAGCTTAATCCCATGACCCTGAGATCATGACCTGAGCCAAAATCAAGAGTCAGATGCTTAACCAACTGAGCCACCCAGGTGCCCCTAAATTGTACGCCTTAAACGAGTGAGTTGTATAGCTGTGTGAATTATATCTCAATAAACTGTTAAGAAACGGAAACAATGGGGCGCCTGGGTAGCGCAGTCCTTAAGTTTAGCGTCTGCCTTCGGCTCAGGGCGTTATCCGCGTTCCGGGATTGAGTCCCACATCGGGCTCCTCCGCTGGGAGCCTGCTTCTTCCTCCCCCACTCCCCTGCTGTGTGCCCTCTCTCGCTGGCTATCTCTCTGTCACATAAATAAATAGAGTCTTTTAAAAAAAAAAAAACAACCAAAAAACGGAAACGAAAAAGAGCAAGGGGGACCTTCCAGACATTAGAGAGGATTTAAAGTTACATTGACAAGTCTGGTCCTATTCCTCCCCTAAGGGTGATGACTCAGACAGATGCCAGGATTATCACTAGGTGTGCCCTGAATCCTTGCCTCCTCCCTTGAAATCCAGGGTGTTGCCCTGTTTCCCACTTTCCCCAGGCGTGCCCTGCCCAGCTCACCCAGGCTGGTCTGGGACAGAACCCGAAGTGTGGCTTTGCTTCTTGTGGCTTCTTTCCGCAGCAGACTGCTTTGTTTCCTCCTGCCTGAGGCTGCATCCCCCCTACTCCACCCCAG